>NW_027485599.1:0-33887 GCF_050908995.1 Andrena cerasifolii
AAAACGAGTAAAACGAGTAAAACGAGTAAAACGAGTAAAACGAGTAAAACGAGCAAAACTAGTAAAACGAATAAAACGAGTAAAACGAGTAAAACGGGCAAAACGAGTAAAACGGGTAAAACGAGTAAAACGGGTAAAACGAGTAAAACGAGTAAAACGGGTAAAACGAGTAAAACGAGTAAAACGAGTAAAACTAGTAAAACTAGTAAAACGAGTAAAACGAGTAAAACTAGTAAAACTAGTAAAACTAGTAAAACCAGTAAAACGAGCAAAACGAGTAAAACGAGCAAAACTAGTAAAACGAGTAAAACGAGTAAAACGAGCAAAACTAGTAAAACTAGTAAAACGAGTAAAACGAGTAAAACGAGTAAAACGAGTAAAACGAGTAAAACGAGTAAAACGAGTAAAGCGAGTAAAACGAGTAAAACGAGTAAAACGAGTAAAACGAGTAAAACGAGTAAATCGAGTAAAACGAGTAGAACGAGTAGAACGAGTAAAACGAGTAAAACGAGTAAAACGAGTAAAACGAGTAAAACGAGTAAAACGAGTAAAACTAGTAAAACGAGTAAAACGAGTAAAACGAGTAAAACGAGTAAATCGAGTAAAACGAGTAAAACGAGTAAAACGAGTAAAACTAGTAAAACGAGTAAAACGAGTAAAACGAGTAAAACGAGTAAAACGAGTAAAACGAGTAAAACGAGTAAAACGAGTAAAACGAGTAAAACGAGTAAAACGAGTAAAACGAGTAAAACGAGTAAAACGAGTAAAACGAGTAAAACGAGTAAAACGAGTAAAACGAGCAAAACGAGCAAAACTAGTAAAACGAGTAAAACTAGTAAAACGAGTAAAACGAGTAAAACGAGTAAAACGAGTAAAACGAGTAAAACGAGTAAAACGAGTAAAACGAGGAAAACGAGTAAAACGAGTAAAACGAGTAAAACGAGTAAAACGAGTAAAACGAGTAAAACTAGTAAAACTAGTAAAACGAGTAAAACGAGTAAAACGAGTAAAACGAGTAAAACGAGTAAATCGAGTAAATCGAGTAAAACGAGTAAAACGAGTAAAACGAGTAAAACGAGTAAAACGAGTAAAACGAGTAAAACGAGTAAAACGAGTAAAACGAGTAAAACGAGTAAAACGAGTAAAACGAGTAAAACGAGTAAAACGAGTAAAACGAGTAAAACGAGTAAAACGAGTAAAACGAGTAAAACGAGTAAAACGAGTAAAACGGGCAAAACGAGTAAAACGGGTAAAACGAGTAAAACGGGTAAAACGAGTAAAACGGGTAAAACGAGTAAAACGAGTAAAACGGGTAAAACGAGTAAAACGGGTAAAACGAGTAAAACGAGTAAAACGAGTAAAACGAGTAAAACGAGTAAAACGAGTAAAACTAGTAAAACGAGTAAAACGAGTAAAACGAGTAAAACGAGTAAAACGAGTAAAACGAGTAAAACGAGTAAAACGAGTAAAACGAGTAAAACGAGTAAAACGAGTAAAACGAGTAAAACGAGTAAAACGAGTAAAACGAGTAAAACGAGTAAAACGAGCAAAACGTGCAAAACGAGCAAAACGAGCAAAACGAGCAAAACGAGCAAAACGAGCAAAACGAGTAAAACGAGTAAAACGAGTAAAACGAGTAAAACGAGTAAAACGAGCAAAACGAGCAAAACGAGCAAAACGAGTAATACGAGTAAAACGAGTAAAACGAGTAAAACGAGTAAAACCAGTAAAACCAGTAAAACGAGTAAAACGAGTAAAACGAGTAAAACGAGTAAAACGAGTAAAACGAGTAAAACGAGTAAAACGAGTAAAACGAGTAAAACGAGTAAAACGAGTAAAACGAGTAAAACGAGTAAAACGAGCAAAACTAGTAAAACTAGTAAAACCAGTAAAACGAGCAAAACGAGTAAAACGAGCAAAACGTGCAAAACGAGCAAAACGAGCAAAACGAGCAAAACGAGCAAAACGAGCAAAACGAGTAAAACGAGTAAAACGAGTAAAACGAGTAAAACGAGTAAAACGAGCAAAACGAGCAAAACGAGTAATACGAGTAAAACGAGTAAAACGAGTAAAACGAGTAAAACGAGTAAAACGAGTAAAACGAGTAAAACGAGTAAAACGAGTAAAACGAGTAAAACGAGTAAAACGAGTAAAACGAGTAAAACGAGTAAACGAGTAAAACGAGTAAAACGAGTAAAACGAGTAAAACGAGTAAAACGAGTAAAACGAGTAAAACGAGTAAAACGAGTAAAACGAGCAAAACGAGCAAAACGTGCAAAACGAGCAAAACGAGCAAAACGAGCAAAACGAGCAAAACGAGTAAAACGAGTAAAACGAGTAAAACGAGTAAAACGAGCAAAACGAGCAAAACGAGCAAAACGAGTAATACGAGTAAAACGAGTAAAACGAGTAAAACGAGTAAAACCAGTAAAACGAGTAAAACGAGTAAAACGAGTAAAACGAGTAAAACGAGTAAAACGAGTAAAACGAGTAAAACGAGTAAAACGAGTAAAACGAGTAAAACGAGTAAAACGAGTAAAACGAGTAAAACGAGTAAAACGAGTAAAACGAGTAAAACGAGTAAAACGAGTAAAACGAGTAAAACGAGTAAAACGAGCAAAACTAGTAAAACGAGTAAAACGAGTAAAACGAGTAAAACGAGTAAAACGGGCAAAACGAGTAAAACGGGTAAAACGAGTAAAACGGGTAAAACGAGTAAAACGGGTAAAACGGGTAAAACGAGTAAAACGAGTAAAACGAGTAAAACTAGTAAAACTAGTAAAACGAGTAAAACGAGTAAAACTAGTAAAACCAGTAAAACGATCAAAACGAGTAAAACGAGCCAAACTAGTAAAACGAGTAAAACGAGTAAAACGAGTAAAACGAGCAAAACTAGTAAAACTAGTAAAACGAGTAAAACGAGTTAAACGAGTAAAACGAGTAAAACGAGTAAAACGAGTAAAACGAGTAAAACGAGTAAAACGAGTAAAACGAGCAAAACTAGTAAAACGAGTAAAATGAGTAAAACGAGTAAAACGAGTAAAACGGGCAAAACGAGTAAAACGGGTAAAACGAGTAAAACGGGTAAAACGAGTAAAACGAGTAAAACGAGTAAAACGAGTAAAACGAGTAAAACGAGTAAAACGAGTAAAACGAGTAAAACGAGTAAAACGAGTAAAACGAGTAAAACGAGTAAAACGAGTAAAACGAGTAAAACGAGTAAAACGAGTAAAACGAGTAAAACGAGTAAAACGAGTAAAACGAGTAAAACGAGTAAAACGAGTAAAACGAGTAAAACGAGTAAAAACGAGTAAAACGAGTAAAACTAGTAAAACTAGTAAAACCTGTAAAACGAGTAAAACGAGCAAAACGAGTAAAACGAGTAAAACTAGTAAAACGAGTAAAACGAGTAAAACGAGTAAAACGAGCAAAACTAGTAAAACTA
This sequence comes from Andrena cerasifolii, assembly GCF_050908995.1. NCBI lineage: Eukaryota > Metazoa > Arthropoda > Insecta > Hymenoptera > Andrenidae > Andrena > Andrena cerasifolii. The sequence goes on from NW_027485599.1 coordinate 3,446, forward strand.
GTAAAACGAGTAAAACGAGTAAAACGAGTAAAACGAGTAAAACGAGTAAAACGAGTAAAACGAGTAAAGCGAGTAAAACGAGTAAAACGAGTAAAACGAGTAAAACGAGTAAAACGAGTAAATCGAGTAAAACGAGTAGAACGAGTAGAACGAGTAAAACGAGTAAAACGAGTAAAACGAGTAAAACGAGTAAAACGAGTAAAACGAGTAAAACTAGTAAAACGAGTAAAACGAGTAAAACGAGTAAAACGAGTAAATCGAGTAAAACGAGTAAAACGAGTAAAACGAGTAAAACGAGTAAAACGAGTAAAACGAGTAAAACGAGTAAAACGAGTAAAACGAGTAAAACGAGTAAAACGGGCAAAACGAGTAAAACGGGTAAAACGAGTAAAACGGGTAAAACGAGTAAAACGGGTAAAACGAGTAAAACGAGTAAAACGGGTAAAACGAGTAAAACCAGTAAAACGAGTAAAACGAGTAAAACGAGTAAAACGAGTAAAACGAGTAAAACGAGTAAAACGAGTAAAACGAGTAAAACGAGTAAAACGAGTAAAACGAGTAAAACGAGTAAAACGAGTAAAACGAGCAAAACTAGTAAAACGAATAAAACGAGTAAAACGAGTAAAACGGGCAAAACGAGTAAAACGGGTAAAACGAGTAAAACGGGTAAAACGAGTAAAACGAGTAAAACGGGTAAAACGAGTAAAACGAGTAAAACGAGTAAAACTAGTAAAACTAGTAAAACGAGTAAAACGAGTAAAACTAGTAAAACTAGTAAAACTAGTAAAACCAGTAAAACGAGCAAAACGAGTAAAACGAGCAAAACTAGTAAAACGAGTAAAACGAGTAAAACGAGCAAAACTAGTAAAACTAGTAAAACGAGTAAAACGAGTAAAACGAGTAAAACGAGTAAAACGAGTAAAACGAGTAAAACGAGTAAAGCGAGTAAAACGAGTAAAACGAGTAAAACGAGTAAAACGAGTAAAACGAGTAAATCGAGTAAAACGAGTAGAACGAGTAGAACGAGTAAAACGAGTAAAACGAGTAAAACGAGTAAAACGAGTAAAACGAGTAAAACGAGTAAAACTAGTAAAACGAGTAAAACGAGTAAAACGAGTAAAACGAGTAAATCGAGTAAAACGAGTAAAACGAGTAAAACGAGTAAAACGAGTAAAACGAGTAAAACGAGTAAAACGAGTAAAACGAGTAAAACGAGTAAAACGAGTAAAACGGGCAAAACGAGTAAAACGGGTAAAACGAGTAAAACGGGTAAAACGAGTAAAACGGGTAAAACGAGTAAAACGAGTAAAACGGGTAAAACGAGTAAAACCAGTAAAACGAGTAAAACGAGTAAAACGAGTAAAACGAGTAAAACGAGTAAAACGAGTAAAACGAGTAAAACGAGTAAAACGAGTAAAACGAGTAAAACGAGTAAAACGAGTAAAACGAGTAAAACGAGTAAAACGAGTAAAACGAGCAAAACTAGTAAAACGAATAAAACGAGTAAAACGAGTAAAACGGGCAAAACGAGTAAAACGGGTAAAACGAGTAAAACGGGTAAAACGAGTAAAACGAGTAAAACGGGTAAAACGAGTAAAACGAGTAAAACGAGTAAAACTAGTAAAACTAGTAAAACGAGTAAAACGAGTAAAACTAGTAAAACTAGTAAAACTAGTAAAACCAGTAAAACGAGCAAAACGAGTAAAACGAGCAAAACTAGTAAAACGAGTAAAACGAGTAAAACGAGTAAAACGAGTAAAACGAGCAAAACTAGTAAAACGAGTAAAACGAGTAAAACGAGTAAAACGAGTAAAACGAGTAAAACGAGTAAAACGGGCAAAACGAGTAAAACGGGTAAAACGAGTAAAACGAGTAAAACGAGTAAAACGAGTAAAACGAGTAAAACGAGTAAAACGAGTAAAACGAGTAAAACGAGTAAAACGAGTAAAACGAGTAAAACGAGTAAAACGAGTAAAACGAGTAAAACGAGTAAAACGAGTAAAACGAGTAAAACGAGTAAAACGAGTAAAACGAGTAAAACGAGTAAAACGAGTAAAACAAGTAAAACGAGTAAAACGAGTAAAACGAGCAAAACTAGTAAAACGAGTAAAACGAGTAAAACGAGTAAAACGAGTAAAACGAGTAAAACGGGCAAAACGAGTAAAACGGGTAAAACGAGTAAAACGGGTAAAACGAGTAAAACGGGTAAAACGAGTAAAACGAGTAAAACGAGTAAAACGAGTAAAAAGTAAAACTAGTAAAACTAGTAAAACGAGTAAAACTAGTAAAACTAGTAAAACTAGTAAAACCAGTAAAACGAGTAAAACGAGCAAAACGAGCAAAACTAGTAAAACTAGTAAAACGAGTAAAACGAGTAAAACGAGTAAAACGAGTAAAACGAGCAAAACTAGTAAAACGAGTAAAACGAGTAAAACGAGTAAAACGAGTAAAACGAGTAAAACGAGTAAAACGAGTAAAACGAGTAAAACGAGTAAAACGAGTAAAACGAGTAAAACGAGTAAAACGAGTAAAACGAGTAAAACGAGTAAAACGAGTAAAACGAGTAAAACGAGTAAAACGAGTAAAACGAGCAAAACGAGTAAAACGAGTAAAACGAGTAAAACGAGTAAAACGGGCAAAACGAGTAAAACGGGCAAAACGAGTAAAACGGGTAAAACGGGTAAAACGGGTAAAACGAGTATAACGAGTAAAACGAGTAAAACGAGTAAAACGAGTAAAACGAGTAAAACGAGTAAAACGAGTAAAACGAGTAAAACGAGTAAAACGAGTAAAACGAGTAAAACGAGTAAAACGAGTAAAACGAGTAAAACGAGTAAAACGAGTAAAACGAGTAAAACGAGTAAAACTAGTTAAACGAGTAAAACGAGTAAAACGAGTAAAACGAGTAAAACGAGTAAAACCAGTAAAACGAGTAAAGCGAGTAAAGCGAGTAAAACGAGTAAAACGAGTAAAACGAGTAAATCGAGTAAAACGAGTAAAACGAGTAAAACGAGTAAAACGAGTAAAACGAGTAAAACGAGTAAAACGAGTAAAACGAGTAAAACGAGTAAAACGAGTAAAACGAGTAAAACGAGTAAAACGAGTAAAACGGGTAAAACCAGTAAAACGAGTAAATCGAGTTTAACGAGTTTAACGAGTAAAACGAGTAAAACGAGTAAAACGAGTAAAACGAGTAAAACGAGTAAAACGAGGAAAACGAGTAAAACGAGTAAAACGAGTAAAACGAGTAAAACGAGTAAAACGAGTAAAACTAGTAAAACTAGTAAAACGAGTAAAACGAGTAAAACTAGTAAAACTAGTAAAACCTGTAAAACGAGTAAAACGAGCAAAACGAGGAAAACGAGTAAAACTAGTAAAACGAGTAAAACGAGTAAAACGAGTAAAACGAGCAAAACTAGTAAAACGAGTAAAACGAGTAAAACGAGTAAAACGAGTAAAACGAGTAAAACGAGTAAAACGAGTAAAACGAGTAAAGCGAGTAAAACGAGTAAAACGAGTAAAACGAGTAAAACGAGTAAAACGAGTAAATCGAGTAAAACGAGTAAAACGAGTAAAACGAGTAAAACGAGTAAAACGAGTAAAACGAGTAAAACGAGTAAAACGAGTAAAACGAGTAAAACTAGTAAAACGAGTAAAACGAGTAAAACGAGTAAAACGAGTAAATCGAGTAAAACGAGTAAAACGAGTAAAACGAGTAAAACGAGTAAAACGAGTAAAACGAGTAAAACGAGTAAAACGAGTAAAACGAGTAAAACGAGTAAAACGAGTAAAACGGGCAAAACGAGTAAAACGGGTAAAACGAGTAAAACGGGTAAAACGAGTAAAACGGGTAAAACGAGTAAAACGAGTAAAACGTGCAAAACGAGCAAAACGAGCAAAACGAGCAAAACGAGCAAAACGAGTAAAACGAGTAAAACGAGTAAAACGAGCAAAACGAGCAAAACGAGCAAAACGAGTAATACGAGTAAAACGAGTAAAACGAGTAAAACCAGTAAAACCAGTAAAACGAGTAAAACGAGTAAAACGAGTAAAACGAGTAAAACGAGTAAAACGAGTAAAACGAGTAAAACGAGTAAAACGAGTAAAACGAGTAAAACGAGTAAAACGAGTAAAACGAGTAAAACGAGTAAAACGAGTAAAACGAGTAAAACGAGTAAAACGAGTAAAACGAGCAAAACTAGTAAAACGAGTAAAACGAGTAAAACGAGTAAAACGAGTAAAACGGGCAAAACGAGTAAAACGGGTAAAACGAGTAAAACGGGTAAAACGAGTAAAACGGGTAAAACGAGTAAAACGATTAAAACGAGTAAAACTAGTAAAACTAGTAAAACGAGTAAAACGAGTAAAACTAGTAAAACCAGTAAAACGATCAAAACGAGTAAAACGAGCCAAACTAGTAAAACGAGTAAAACGAGTAAAACGAGTAAAACGAGCAAAACTAGTAAAACTAGTAAAACGAGTAAAACGAGTTAAACGAGTAAAACGAGTAAAACGAGTAAAACGAGTAAAACGAGTAAAACGAGTAAAACGAGTAAAACGAGCAAAACTAGTAAAACGAGTAAAACGAGTAAAACGGGCAAAACGAGTAAAACGGGTAAAACGAGTAAAACGGGTAAAACGAGTAAAACGGGTAAAACGAGTAAAACGAGTAAAACGAGTAAAACGAGTAAAACGAGTAAAACGAGTAAAACGAGTAAAACGAGTAAAACGAGTAAAACGAGTAAAACGAGTAAAACGAGTAAAACGAGTAAAACGAGTAAAACTAGTAAAACGAGTAAAACGAGTAAAACGAGTAAAACGAGTAAAACGAGTAAAACGAGTAAAACGAGTAAAACGAGTAAAACGAGTAAAACGAGTAAAACGAGTAAAACGAGTAAAACGAGTAAAACGAGTAAAACGAGTAAAACGAGTAAAACGAGTAAAACGAGTAAAACGAGTAAAACGAGTAAAACGAGCAAAACGAGCAAAACTAGTAAAACGAGTAAAACTAGTAAAACGAGTAAAACGAGTAAAACGAGGTAAAACGAGTAAAACGAGTAAAACGAGTAAAACGAGTAAAACGAGGTAAAACGAGTAAAAACGAGTAAAACGAGTAAAACGAGTAAAACGAGTAAAACGAGTAAAACTAGTAAAACTAGTAAAACGAGTAAAACGAGTAAAACTAGTAAAACTAGTAAAACCTGTAAAACGAGTAAAACGAGCAAAACGAGTAAAACGAGTAAAACTAGTAAAACGAGTAAAACGAGTAAAACGAGTAAAACGAGCAAAACGAGCAAAACGAGTAAAACGAGTAAAACGAGTAAAACGAGTAAAACGAGTAAAACGAGTAAAACGAGTAAAGCGAGTAAAACGAGTAAAACGAGTAAAACGAGTAAAACGAGTAAAACGAGTAAAACGAGTAAATCGAGTAAAACGAGTAAAACGAGTAAAACGAGTAAAACGAGTAAAACGAGTAAAACGAGTAAAACGAGTAAAACGAGTAAAACGAGTAAAACGAGTAAAACGAGTAAAACGAGTAAAACGAGTAAAACGAGTAAAACGAGTAAAACGAGTAAAACGAGTAAAACGAGTAAAACGAGTAAAACGAGTAAAACGAGTAAAACGAGTAAAACGAGTAAAACGAGTAAAACGAGTAAAACGAGTAAAACGAGTAAAACGAGTAAAACGAGTAAAACGGGCAAAACGAGTAAACGGGTAAAACGAGTAAAACGGGTAAAACGAGTAAAACGGGTAAAACGAGTAAAACGAGTAAAACGGGTAAAACGAGTAAAACGGGTAAAACGAGTAAAACGAGTAAAACGAGTAAAACGAGTAAAACGAGTAAAACGAGTAAAACTAGTAAAACGAGTAAAACGAGTAAAACGAGTAAAACGAGTAAAACGAGTAAAACGAGTAAAACGAGTAAAACGAGTAAAACGAGTAAAACGAGTAAAACGAGTAAAACGAGCAAAACGTGCAAAACGAGCAAAACGAGCAAAACGAGCAAAACGAGCAAAACGAGCAAAACGAGTAAAACGAGTAAAACGAGTAAAACGAGTAAAACGAGTAAAACGAGCAAAACGAGCAAAACGAGCAAAACGAGTAATACGAGTAAAACGAGTAAAACCAGTAAAACCAGTAAAACGAGTAAAACGAGTAAAACGAGTAAAACCAGTAAAACGAGCAAAACGAGTAAAACGAGTAAAACGAGTAAAACGAGTAAAACGAGTAAAACGAGTAAAACGAGTAAAACGAGTAAAACGAGCAAAACGAGTAAAACGAGTAAAACGAGTAAAACGAGTAAAACGGGCAAAACGAGTAAAACGAGTAAAACGAGTAAAACGAGTAAAACGAGCAAAACGTGCAAAACGAGCAAAACGAGCAAAACGAGCAAAACGAGCAAAACGAGTAAAACGAGTAAAACGAGTAAAACGAGTAAAACGAGTAAAACGAGTAAAACGAGTAAAACGAGCAAAACGAGCAAAACGAGTAATACGAGTAAAACGAGTAAAACGAGTAAAACGAGTAAAACCAGTAAAACCAGTAAAACGAGTAAAACGAGTAAAACGAGTAAAACGAGTAAAACGAGTAAAACGAGTAAAACGAGTAAAACGAGTAAAACGAGTAAAACGAGTAAAACGAGTAAAACGAGTAAAACGAGTAAAACGAGCAAAACTAGTAAAACTAGTAAAACCAGTAAAACGAGCAAAACGAGTAAAACGAGCAAAACGTGCAAAACGAGCAAAACGAGCAAAACGAGCAAAAACGAGTAAAACGAGTAAAACGAGTAAAACGAGTAAAACGAGTAAAACGAGTAATACGAGTAAAACGAGTAAAACGAGTAAAACGAGTAAAACGAGTAAAACGAGTAAAACGAGTAAAACGAGTAAAACGAGTAAAACGAGTAAAACGAGTAAAACGAGTAAAACGAGTAAAACGAGTAAAACGAGTAAAACGAGTAAAACGAGTAAAACGAGTAAAACGAGTAAAACGAGTAAAACGAGTAAAACGAGTAAAACGAGTAAAACGAGTAAAACGAGCAAAACGTGCAAAACGAGCAAAACGAGCAAAACGAGCAAAACGAGCAAAACGAGTAAAACGAGTAAAACGAGTAAAACGAGTAAAACGAGTAAAACGAGCAAAACGAGCAAAACGAGCAAAACGAGTAATACGAGTAAAACGAGTAAAACGAGTAAAACGAGTAAAACCAGTAAAACCAGTAAAACGAGTAAAACGAGTAAAACGAGTAAAACGAGTAAAACGAGTAAAACGAGTAAAACGAGTAAAACGAGTAAACGAGTAAAACGAGTAAACGAGTAAAACGAGTAAAACGAGTAAACGAGTAAAACGAGTAAAACGAGTAAAACGAGTAAAACGAGTAAAACGAGTAAAACGAGTAAAACGAGTAAAACGAGTAGAGCAAAACTAGTAAAACGAGTAAAACGAGTAAAACGAGTAAAACGAGTAAAACGGGCAAAACGAGTAAAACGGGTAAAACGAGTAAAACGGGTAAAACGAGTAAAACGGGTAAAACGGGTAAAACGAGTAAAACGAGTAAAACGAGTAAAACTAGTAAAACTAGTAAAACGAGTAAAACGAGTAAAACTAGTAAAACCAGTAAAACGATCAAAACGAGTAAAACGAGCCAAACTAGTAAAACGAGTAAAACGAGTAAAACGAGTAAAACGAGCAAAACTAGTAAAACTAGTAAAACGAGTAAAACGAGTTAAACGAGTAAAACGAGTAAAACGAGTAAAACGAGTAAAACGAGTAAAACGAGTAAAACGAGTAAAACGAGCAAAACTAGTAAAACGAGTAAAACGAGTAAAACGAGTAAAACGAGTAAAACGGGCAAAACGAGTAAAACGGGTAAAACGAGTAAAACGGGTAAAACGAGTAAAACGAGTAAAACGAGTAAAACGAGTAAAACGAGTAAAACGAGTAAAACGAGTAAAACGAGTAAAACGAGTAAAACGAGTAAAACGAGTAAAACGAGTAAAACGAGTAAAACGAGTAAAACGAGTAAAACGAGTAAAACGAGTAAAACGAGTAAAACGAGTAAAACGAGTAAAACGAGTAAAACGAGTAAAACGAGTAAAACGAGTAAAACGAGTAAAACGAGTAAAACGAGGTAAAACTAGTAAAACTAGTAAAACCTGTAAAACGAGTAAAACGAGCAAAACGAGTAAAACGAGTAAAACTAGTAAAACGAGTAAAACGAGTAAAACGAGTAAAACGAGCAAAACTAGTAAAACTAGTAAAACGAGTAAAACGAGTAAAACGAGTAAAACGAGTAAAACGAGTAAAACGAGTAAAACGAGTAAAACGAGCAAAACGAGTAAAACGAGTAAAACTAGTAAAACGAGTAAAACGAGTAAAACGAGTAAAACGAGCAAAACTAGTAAAACTAGTAAAACGAGTAAAACGAGTAAAACGAGTAAAACGAGTAAAACGAGTAAAACGAGTAAAACGAGTAAAGCGAGTAAAACGAGTAAAACGAGTAAAACGAGTAAAACGAGTAAAACGAGTAAATCGAGTAAAACGAGTAGAACGAGTAGAACGAGTAAAACGAGTAAAACGAGTAAAACGAGTAAAACGAGTAAAACGAGTAAAACGAGTAAAACGAGTAAAACGAGTAAAACGAGTAAAACGAGTAAAACGAGTAAAACGAGCAAAACTAGTAAAACGAATAAAACGAGTAAAACGAGTAAAACGGGCAAAACGAGTAAAACGGGTAAAACGAGTAAAACGGGCAAAACGAGTAAAACGGGTAAAACGAGTAAAACGGGTAAAACGAGTAAAACGGGTAAAACGAGTAAAACGAGTAAAACGAGTAAAACGAGTAAAACTAGTAAAACTAGTAAAACGAGTAAAACGAGTAAAACTAGTAAAACCAGTAAAACGAGCAAAACGAGTAAAACGAGCAAAACTAGTAAAACGAGTAAAACGAGTAAAACGAGTAAAACGAGCAAAACTAGTAAAACTAGTAAAACGAGTAAAACGAGTTAAACGAGTAAAACGAGTAAAACGAGTAAAACGAGTAAAACGAGTAAAACGAGTAAAACGAGTAAAACGAGCAAAACTAGTAAAACGAGTAAAAAAGTAAAACGAGTAAAACGAGTAAAACGGGCAAAACGAGTAAAACGGGTAAAACGAGTAAAACGGGTAAAACGAGTAAAACGGGTAAAACGAGTAAAACGAGTAAAACGAGTAAAACGAGTAAAACGAGCAAAACGAGCAAAACGAGCAAAACGAGCAAAACGAGCAAAACGAGCAAAACGAGTAAAACGAGTAATACGAGTAATACGAGTAATACGAGTAAAACCAGTAAAACCAGTAAAACGAGTAAAACGAGTAAAACGAGTAAAACGAGTAAAACGAGTAAAACGAGTAAAACGAGTAAAACGAGTAAAACGAGTAAAACGAGTAAAACGAGTAAAACGAGTAAAACGAGTAAAACGAGCAAAACGAGTAAAACGAGTAAAACGAGTAAAACGAGTAAAACGGGCAAAACGAGTAAAACGGGTAAAACGAGTAAAACGGGTAAAACGAGTAAAACGGGTAAAACGAGTAAACGAGTAAAACGAGTAAAACGAGTAAAACTAGTAAAACTAGTAAAACGAGCAAAACGAGCAAAACGAGTAAAACGAGTAATACGAGTAATACGAGTAATACGAGTAAAACCAGTAAAACCAGTAAAACGAGTAAAACGAGTAAAACGAGTAAAACGAGTAAAACGAGTAAAACGAGTAAAACGAGGTAAAACGGGCAAAACGAGTAAAACGGGTAAAACGAGTAAAACGGGTAAAACGAGTAAACGGGTAAAACGAGTAAAACGAGTAAAACGAGTAAAACGAGTAAAACTAGTAAAACTAGTAAAACGAGTAAAACGAGTAAAACTAGTAAAACTAGTAAAACCAGTAAAACGAGTAAAACGAGCAAAACGAGTAAAACGAGCAAAACGAGCAAAACGAGTAAAACGAGTAAAACGAGTAAAACGAGTAAAACGAGTAAAACGGGCAAAACGAGTAAAACGGGTAAAACGAGTAAAACGAGTAAAACGAGTAAAACGAGTAAAACGAGTAAAACGAGGAAAACGAGTAAAACGAGTAAAACGAGTAAAACGAGTAAAACGAGTAAAACGAGTAAAACTAGTAAAACTAGTAAAACGAGTAAAACGAGTAAAACTAGTAAAACTAGTAAAACCTGTAAAACGAGTAAAACGAGCAAAACGAGTAAAACGAGTAAAACTAGTAAAACGAGTAAAACGAGTAAAACGAGTAAAACGAGCAAAACTATTAAAACTAGTAAAACGAGTAAAACGAGTAAAACGAGTAAAACGAGTAAAACGAGTAAAACGAGTAAAACGAGTAAAGCGAGTAAAACGAGTAAAACGAGTAAAACGAGTAAAACGAGTAAAACGAGTAAAACGAGTAAATCGAGTAAAACGAGTAAAACGAGTAAAACGAGTAAAACGAGTAAAACGAGTAAAACGAGTAAAACGAGTAAAACGAGTAAAACGAGTAAAACGAGTAAAACTAGTAAAACGAGTAAAACGAGTAAAACGAGTAAAACGAGTAAATCGAGTAAAACGAGTAAAAGTAAAACGAGTAAAACGAGTAAAACGAGTAAAACGAGTAAAACGAGTAAAACGAGTAAAACGAGTAAAACGAGTAAAACGAGTAAAACGAGTAAAACGAGTAAAACGAGTAAAACGAGTAAAACGAGTAAAACGAGTAAAACGAGTAAAACGAGTAAAACGGGCAAAACGAGTAAAACGGGTAAAACGAGTAAAACGGGTAAAACGAGTAAAACGGGTAAAACGAGTAAAACGAGTAAAACGGGTAAAACGAGTAAAACGGGTAAAACGAGTAAAACGAGTAAAACGAGTAAAACGAGTAAAACGAGTAAAACGAGTAAAACGAGTAAAACGAGTAAAACGAGTAAAACGAGTAAAACGAGTAAAACTAGTAAAACGAGTAAAACGAGTAAAACGAGTAAAACGAGTAAAACGAGTAAAACGAGTAAAACGAGTAAAACGAGTAAAACGAGTAAAACGAGCAAAACGTGCAAAACGAGCAAAACGAGCAAAACGAGCAAAACGAGCAAAACGAGTAAAACGAGTAAAACGAGTAAAACGAGTAAAACGAGTAAAACGAGCAAAACGAGCAAAACGAGCAAAACGAGTAATACGAGTAAAACGAGGTAAAACGAGTAAAACCAGTAAAACCAGTAAAACGAGTAAAACGAGTAAAACGAGTAAAACGAGTAAAACGAGTAAAACGAGTAAAACGAGTAAAACGAGTAAAACGAGTAAAACGAGTAAAACGAGTAAAACGAGTAAAACGAGTAAAACGAGTAAAACGAGTAAAACGAGCAAAACTAGTAAAACGAGTAAAACGAGTAAAACGAGTAAAACGAGTAAAACGGGCAAAACGAGTAAAACGGGTAAAACGAGTAAAACGGGTAAAACGAGTAAAACGGGTAAAACGAGTAAAACGAGTAAAACGAGTAAAACTAGTAAAACTAGTAAAACGAGTAAAACTAGTAAAACCAGTAAAACGAGCAAAACGAGTAAAACGAGCAAAACTAGTAAAACGAGTAAAACGAGTAAAACGAGTAAAACGAGTAAAACGAGTAAAACGAGCAAAACTAGTAAAACTAGTAAAACGAGTAAAACGAGTTAAACGAGTAAAACGAGTAAAACGAGTAAAACGAGTAAAACGAGTAAAACGAGTAAAACGAGCAAAACTAGTAAAACGAGTAAAACGAGTAAAACGAGTAAAACGAGTAAAACGGGCAAAACGAGTAAAACGGGTAAAACGAGTAAAACGGGTAAAACGAGTAAAACGGGTAAAACGAGTAAAACGAGTAAAACGAGTAAAACGAGTAAAACGAGTAAAACGAGTAAAACGAGTAAAACGAGTAAAACGAGTAAAACGAGTAAAACGAGTAAAACGAGTAAAACGAGTAAAACGAGTAAAACTAGTAAAACGAGTAAAACGAGTAAAACGAGTAAAACGAGTAAAACGAGTAAAACGAGTAAAACGAGTAAAACGAGTAAAACGAGTAAAACGAGTAAAACGAGTAAAACGAGTAAAACGAGTAAAACGAGTAAAACGAGTAAAACGAGTAAAACGAGTAAAACGAGTAAAACGAGTAAAACGAGTAAAACGAGTAAAACCAGTAAAACGAGTAAAACGAGTAAAACGAGTAAAACGAGTAAAACGAGTAAAACGAGTAAAACGAGTAAAACGAGTAAAACGAGTAAAACGAGTAAAACGAGTAAAACGAGTAAAACGAGTAAAACGAGTAAAACGAGTAAAACGAGTAAAACGAGCAAAACGAGTAAAACGAGTAAAACGAGTAAAACGAGTAAAACGGGCAAAACGAGTAAAACGGGTAAAACGAGTAAAACGGGTAAAACGAGTAAAACGGGTAAAACGAGTAAAACGAGTAAAACGAGTAAAACGAGTAAAACTAGTAAAACTAGTAAAACGAGTAAAACTAGTAAAACTAGTAAAACCAGTAAAACGAGTAAAACGAGCAAAACGAGTAAAACGAGCAAAACTAGTAAAACGAGTAAAACGAGTAAAACGAGTAAAACGAGTAAAACGAGTAAAACGAGCAAAACTAGTAAAACTAGTAAAACGAGTAAAACGAGTAAAACGAGTAAAACGAGTAAAACGAGTAAAACGAGTAAAACGAGTAAAACGAGTAAAACGAGTAAAACGAGTAAAACGAGCAAAACTAGTAAAACGAGTAAAACGAGTAAAACGAGTAAAACGAGTAAAACGGGCAAAACGGGCAAAACGAGTAAAACGGGTAAAACGAGTAAAACGGGTAAAACGAGTAAAACGAGTAAAACGAGTAAAACGAGTAAAACGAGTAAAACGAGTAAAACGAGTAAAACGAGTAAAACGGGCAAAACGAGTAAAACGGGTAAAACGAGTAAAACGGGTAAAACGAGTAAAACGGGTAAAACGGGTAAAACGAGTATAACGAGTATAACGAGTATAACGAGTAAAACGAGTAAAACGAGTAAACGAGTAAAACGAGTAAAACGAGTAAAACGAGTAAAACGAGTAAAACGAGTAAAACGAGTAAAACGAGTAAAACGGGTTAAACGAGTAAAACGGGTAAAACGAGTAAAACGGGTAAAACGAGTAAAACGAGTAAAACGAGTAAAACGAGGTAAAACGAGTAAAACTAGTAAAACGAGTAAAACGAGTAAAACGAGTAAAACGAGTAAAACGAGTAAAACGAGTAAAACGAGTAAAACGAGTAAAACGGGCAAAACGAGTAAAACGGGTAAAACGAGTAAAACGGGTAAAACGAGTAAAACGGGTAAAACGAGTAAAACGAGTAAAACGAGTAAAACGAGTAAAACGAGTAAAACTAGTAAAACGAGTAAAACGAGTAAAACGAGTAAAACGAGTAAAACGAGTAAAACGAGTAAAACGAGTAAAACGAGTAAAACGAGTAAAACGAGTAAAACGAGTAAAACCAGTAAAACGAGTAAAACGAGTAAAACGAGCAAAACCAGTAAAACGAGTAAAACGAGTAACACGAGCAAAACTAGTAAAACGAGTAAAACTAGTAAAACGAGTAAAACGAGTAAAACGAGTAAAACGAGTAAAACGAGTAAAACGAGTAAAACGAGTAAAACGAGTAAAACGAGTAAAACGAGTAAAACGAGTAAAACGAGTAAAACGAGTAAAACGAGTAAAACGAGTAAAACGAGTAAAACGAGTAATACGAGTAAAACGAGCAAAACGAGTAAAACGAGCAAAACTAGTAAAACGAGTAAAACGAGTAAAACGAGTAAAACGAGCAAAACTAGTAAAACTAGTAAAACGAGTAAAACGAGTAAAACGAGTAAAACGAGTAAAACGAGTAAAACGAGTAAAACGAGTAAAACGAGTAAAACGAGTAAAACGAGTAAAACGAGTAAAACGAGTAAAACGAGTAAAACGAGTAAAACGAGTAAAACGAGTAAAACGAGTAAAACGAGTAAAACGAGTAAAACGAGTAAAACGAGTAAAACGAGTAAAACGAGTAAAACGAGTAAAACGAGTAAAACGAGTAAAACGAGTAAAACGAGTAAAACGAGTAAAACGAGTAAAACGAGTAAAACGAGTAAAACGAGTAAAACGAGTAAAACGAGTAAAACGAGTAATACGAGTAAAACGAGCAAAACGAGTAAAACGAGCAAAACTAGTAAAACGAGGAAAACGAGTAAAACGAGTAAAACGAGCAAAACTAGTAAAACTAGTAAAACGAGTAAAACGAGTAAAACGAGTAAAACGAGTAAAACGAGTAAAACGAGTAAAACGAGTAAAACGAGTAAAACGAGTAAAACGAGTAAAACGAGTAAAACGAGTAAAACGAGTAAAACGAGTAAAACGAGTAAAACGAGTAAAACGAGTAAAACGAGTAAAACGAGTAAAACGAGTAAAACGAGTAAAACGAGCAAAACGAGCAAAACGAGCAAAACGAGCAAAACGAGCAAAACGAGCAAAACGAGCAAAACGAGTAAAACGAGTAATACGAGTAATACGAGTAAAACCAGTAAAATCAGTAAAACGAGTAAAACGAGTAAAACGAGTAAAACGAGTAAAACGAGTAAAACGAGTAAAACGAGTAAAACGAGTAAAACGAGTAAAACGAGTAAAACGAGTAAAACGAGTAAAACGAGTAAAACGAGTAAAACGAGCAAAACGAGTAAAACGAGTAAAACGAGTAAAACGAGTAAAACGAGTAAAACGAGTAAAACGGGCAAAACGAGTAAAACGGGTAAAACGAGTAAAACGGGTAAAACGAGTAAAACGGGTAAAACGAGTAAAACGAGTAAAACGAGTAAAACGAGTAAAACGAGCAAAACGAGTAAAACGAGCAAAACGAGTAAAACGAGTAAAACGAGTAAAACGAGTAAAACGGGCAAAACGAGTAAAACGGGTAAAACGAGTAAAACGGGTAAAACGAGTAAAACGGGTAAAATGAGTAAAACGGGTAAAACGGGTAAAACGAGTATAACGAGTATAACGAGTATAACGAGTATAACGAGTATAACGAGTAAAACGAGTAAAACGAGTAAAACGAATAAAACGAGTAAAACGAGTAAAACGAGTAAAACGAGTAAAACGAGTAAAACGAGTAAAACGAGTAAAACGAGTAAAACGAGTAAAACGAGTAAAACGAGTAAAACGAGTAAAACGAGTAAAACGAGTAAAACGAGTAAAACGAGTAAAACGAGTAAAACGAGTAAAACGAGTAAAACGAGTAAAACGAGTAAAACGAGTAAAACGAGTAAAACGAGTAAAACGAGTAAAACGAGTAAAACGAGTAAAACGAGTAAAACGAGTAAAACGAGTAAAACGAGGAAAACGAGTAAAACGAGTAAAACGAGTAAAACGAGTAAAACGAGTAAAACGAGTAAAACGAGTAAAACTAGTAAAACTAGTAAAACGAGTAAAACGAGTAAAACTAGTAAAACTAGTAAAACCTGTAAAACGAGTAAAACGAGCAAAACGAGTAAAACGAGTAAAACTAGTAAAACGAGTAAAACGAGTAAAACGAGTAAAACGAGCAAAACTAGTAAAACTAGTAAAACTAGTAAAACGAGTAGAACGAGTAAAACGAGTAAAACGAGTAAACGAGTAAAACGAGTAAAACGAGTAAAACGAGTAAAACGAGTAAAACGAGTAAAACGAGTAAAACGGGCAAAACGAGTAAAACGGGTAAAACGAGTAAAACGGGTAAAACGAGTAAAACGGGTAAAACGAGTAAAACGAGTAAAACGAGTAAAACGAGTAAAACGAGTAAAACGAGTAAAACGAGTAAAACGAGTAAAACGAGTAAAACGAGTAAAACGAGTAAAACTAGTAAAACGAGTAAAACGAGTAAAACGAGTAAAACGAGTAAAACGAGTAAAACGAGTAAAACGAGTAAAACGAGTAAAACGAGTAAAACGAGTAAAACGAGTAAAACGAGTAAAACGAGTAAAACGAGTAAAACGAGCAAAACGAGCAAAACGAGCAAAACGAGCAAAACGAGTAAAACGAGTAAAACGAGCAAAACGAGCAAAACGAGCAAAACGAGCAAAACGAGTAATACGAGTAAAACGAGTAAAACGAGTAAAACCAGTAAAACGAGTAAAACGGGCAATACGAGTAAAACGGGTAAAACGAGTAAAACGGGTAAAACGAGCAAAACGAGTAAAACGAGCAAAACTAGTAAAACGAGTAATACGAGTAAAACGAGTAAAACGAGTAAAACGAGCAAAACTAGTAAAACTAGTAAAACGAGTAAAACGAGTTAAACGAGTAAAACGAGTAAAACGAGTAAAACGAGTAAAACGAGTAAAACGAGTAAAACGAGCAAAACTAGTAAAACGAGTAAAACGAGCAAAACGAGTAAAACGGGCAAAACGAGTAAAACGGGTAAAACGAGTAAAACGGGTAAAACGAGTAAAACGGGTAAAACGAGTAAAACGAGTAAAACGAGTAAAACGAGTAAAACGAGTAAAACGAGTAAAACGAGTAAAACGAGTAAAACGAGTAAAACGAGTAAAACGAGTAAAACGAGTAAAACGAGTAAAACGAGTAAAACGAGTAAAACTAGTAAAACGAGTAAAACGAGTAAAACGAGTAAAACGAGTAAAACGAGTAAAACGAGTAAAACGAGTAAAACGAGTAAAACGAGTAAAACGAGTAAAACGAGTAAACCGAGTAAAACGAGTAAAACGAGTAAAACGAGTAAAACGAGTAAAACGAGTAAAACGAGTAAAACGAGTAAAACAAGTAAAACGAGTAAAACGAGTAAAACGAGCAAAACTAGTAAAACGAGTAAAACTAGTAAAACGAGTAAAACTAGTAAAACGAGTAAAACGAGTAAAACGAGTAAAACGAGTAAAACGAGTAAAACGAGTAAAACGAGTAAAACGAGTAAAACGAGTAAAACGAGTAAAACGAGTAAAACGAGTAAAACGAGTAAAACGAGCAAAACTAGTAAAACGAGTAAAACGAATAAAACGAGTAAAACGAGTAAAACGGGCAAAACGGGCAATACGAGTAAAACGGGTAAAACGAGTAAAACGGGTAAAACGAGCAAAACGAGTAAAACGAGCAAACTAGTAAAACGAGTAATACGAGTAAAACGAGTAAAACGAGTAAAACGAGCAAAACTAGTAAAACTAGTAAAACGAGTAAAACGAGTTAAACGAGTAAAACGAGTAAAACGAGTAAAACGAGTAAAACGAGTAAAACGAGTAAAACGAGCAAAACTAGTAAAACGAGTAAAACGAGCAAAACGAGTAAAACGGGCAAAACGAGTAAAACGGGTAAAACGAGTAAAACGGGTAAAACGAGTAAAACGGGTAAAACGAGTAAAACGAGTAAAACGAGTAAAACGAGTAAAACGAGTAAAACGAGTAAAACGAGTAAAACGAGTAAAACGAGTAAAACGAGTAAAACGAGTAAAACGAGTAAAACGAGTAAAACGAGTAAAACGAGTAAAACTAGTAAAACGAGTAAAACGAGTAAAACGAGTAAAACGAGTAAAACGAGTAAAACGAGTAAAACGAGTAAAACGAGTAAAACGAGTAAAACGAGTAAAACGAGTAAACCGAGTAAAACGAGTAAAACGAGTAAAACGAGTAAAACGAGTAAAACGAGTAAAACGAGTAAAACGAGTAAAACAAGTAAAACGAGTAAAACGAGTAAAACGAGCAAAACTAGTAAAACGAGTAAAACTAGTAAAACGAGTAAAACTAGTAAAACGAGTAAAACGAGTAAAACGAGTAAAACGAGTAAAACGAGTAAAACGAGTAAAACGAGTAAAACGAGTAAAACGAGTAAAACGAGTAAAACGAGTAAAACGAGTAATACGAGTAATACGGGTAAAACGAGCAAAACGAGTAAAACGAGTAAAACGAGCAAAACTAGTAAAACGAGTAAAACGAGTAAAACGAGCAAAACGAGCAAAACTAGTAAAACGAGTAAAACGAGTAAAACGAGTAAAACGAGTAAAACGAGTAAAACGAGTAAAACGAGTAAAACGAGCAAAACTAGTAAAACGAGTAAAACGAGTAAAACGAGTAAAACGAGTAAAACGGGCAAAACGAGTAAAACGGGTAAAACGCGTAAAACGGGTAAAACGAGTAAAACGAGTAAAACGAGTAAAACGAGTAAAACGAGTAAAACGAGTAAAACTAGTAAAACTAGTAAAACGAGCAAAACTAGTTAAACGAGTAAAACGAGTAAAACGAGTAAAACGAGTAAAACGAGTAAAGCGAGTAAAGCGAGTAAACCGAGTAAAACGAGTAAAACGAGTAAAACGAGTAAATCGAGTAAAACGAGTAAAACGAGTAAAACGAGTAAAACGAGTAAAACGAGTAAAACGAGTAAAACGAGTAAAACGAGTAAAACGAGTAAAACGAGTAAAACGAGTAAAACGGGTAAAACCAGTAAAACGAGTAAAACGAGTAAAACGAGTAAAACGAGTAAAACGAGTAAATCGAGTAAAACGAGTAAAACGAGTAAAACGAGTAAAACGAGTAAATCGAGTAAAACGAGTTTAACGAGTAAAACGAGTAAAACGACTAAAACGAATAAAACGAGTAAAACGAGTAAAACGAGTAAAACGAGTAAAACGAGTTAAAACGAGTAAAACGAGTAAAACGAGTAAAAACGAGTAAAACTAGTAAAACTAGTAAAACGAGTAAAACGAGTAAAACTAGTAAAACTAGTAAAACCTGTAAAACGAGTAAACGAGCAAAACGAGTAAAACGAGTAAAACTAGTAAAACGAGTAAAACGAGTAAAACGAGTAAAACGAGTAAAGCGAGTAAAGCGAGTAAATCGAGTAAAACGAGTAAAACGAGTAAAACGAGTAAAACGAGTAAATCGAGTAAAACGAGTAAAACGAGTAAAACGAGTAAAACGAGTAAAACGAGTAAAACGAGTAAAAACGAGTAAAACGAGTAAAACGAGTAAAACTAGTAAAACGAGTAAAACGAGTAAAAACGAGTAAAACGAGTAAAACGAGTAAATCGAGTAAAACGAGTAAAACGAGTAAAACGAGTAAAACGGGTAAAACGAGTAAAACGAGTAAAACGAGTAAAACGAGTAAAACGAGTAAAACGAGTAAAACGAGTAAAACTAGTAAAACGAGTAAAACGAGTGAAACGAGTAAAACGAGTAAAACGAGTAAAACGAGTAAAACGAGTAAAACGAGTAAAACGAGTAAAACGAGTAAAACGAGCAAAACGTGCAAAACGAGTAAAACTAGTAAAACTAGTAAAACGAGTAAAACGAGTAAAACTAGTAAAACTAGTAAAACCTGTAAAACGAGTAAAACGAGTAAAACGAGTAAAACGAGTAAAACGAGTAAAACGAGTAAAACGAGTAAAACGAGTAAAACGAGTAAAACGAGTAAAACGAGTAAAACGAGTAAAACGAGTAAAACGAGCAAAACGTGCAAAACGAGCAAAACGAGCAAAACGAGCAAAACGAGTAAAACGAGTAAAACGAGTAAAACGAGTAAAACGAGCAAAACGAGCAAAACGAGCAAAACGAGCAATACGAGTAAAACGAGTAAAACGAGTAAAACCAGTAAAACGAGTAAAACGAGTAAAACGAGTAAAACGAGTAAAACGAGTAAAACGAGTAAAACGAGTAAAACGAGTAAAACGAGTAAAACGAGTAAAACGAGTAAAACGAGTAAAACGAGTAAAACGAGCAAAACTAGTAAAACGAGTAAAACGAATAAAACGAGTAAAACGAGTAAAACGGGCAAAACGAGTAAAACGGGTAAAACGAGTAAAACGGGTAAAACGAGTAAAACGGGTAAAACGAGTAAAACGGGTAAAACGAGTAAAACGGGTAAAACGAGTAAAACGAGTAAAACGAGTAAAACTAGTAGAACTAGTAAAACGAGTAAAACGAGTAAAACTAGTAAAACTAGTAAAACCAGTAAAACGAGCAAAACGAGTAAAACGAGCAAAACTAGTAAAACGAGTAAAACGAGTAAAACGAGTAAAACGAGTAAAACGAGCAAAACTAGTAAAACGAGTAAAACTAGTAAAACGAGTAAAACGAGTAAAACGAGTAAAACGAGTAAAACGAGTAAAACGAGTAAAACGAGTAAAACGAGTAAAACGAGTAAAACGAGTAAAACGAGTAATACGAGTAATACGGGTAAAACGAGCAAAACGAGTAAAACGAGCAAAACTAGTAAAACGAGTAAAACGAGTAAAACGAGCAAAACTAGTAAAACTAGTAAAACGAGTAAAACGAGTAAAACGAGTAAAACGAGTAAAACGAGTAAAACGAGTAAAACGAGTAAAACGAGTAAAACGAGTAAAACGAGTAAAACGAGTAAAACGAGTAAAACGAGTAAAACGAGTAAAACGAGTAAAACGAGTAAAACGAGTAAAACGAGTAAAACGAGTAAAACGAGTAAAACGAGTAAAACGAGTAAAGCGAGTAAAGCGAGTAAAGCGAGTAAAACGAGTAAAACGAGTAAAACGAGTAAATCGAGTAAAACGAGTAAAACGAGTAAAACGAGTAAAACGAGTAAAACGAGTAAAACGAGTAAAACGAGTAAAACGAGTAAAGCGAGTAAAGCGAGTAAAACGAGTAAAACGAGTAAAACGAGTAAATCGAGTAAAACGAGTAAAACGAGTAAAACGAGTAAAACGAGTAAAACGAGTAAAACTAGTAAAACGAGTAAAACGAGTAAAACGAGTAAAACGAGTAAAACGAGTAAATCGAGTAAAACGAGTAAAACGAGTAAAACGAGTAAAACGAGTAAAACGAGTAAAACGAGTAAAACGAGTAAAACGAGTAAAACGAGTAAAACGAGTAAAACGAGTAAAACGAGTAAAACGAGTAAAACGAGTAAAACGAGTAAAACGAGTAAAACGGGCAAAACGAGTAAAACGGGTAAAACGAGTAGAACGGGTAAAACGAGTAAAACGGGTAAAACGAGTAAAACGAGTAAAACGAGTAAAACGAGTAAAACGAGTAAAACGAGTAAAACGAGTAAAACGAGTAAAACGAGTAAAACGAGTAAAACTAGTAAAACGAGTAAAACGAGTAAAACGAGTAAAACGAGTAAAACGAGTAAAACGAGTAAAACGAGTAAAACGAGTAAAACGAGTAAAACGAGTAAAACGAGTAAAACGAGTAAAACGAGCAAAACGTGCAAAACGAGCAAAACGAGCAAAACGAGCAAAACGAGCAAAACGAGTAAAACGAGTAAAACGAGTAAAACGAGTAAAACGAGTAAAACGAGTAAAACGAGTAAAACGAGCAAAACGAGCAAAACCAGTAAAACGAGTAAAACGAGTAAAACGAGCAAAACTAGTAAAACGAGTAAAACGAGTAAAACGGGCAAAACGAGTAAAACGGGTAAAACGAGTAAAACGGGTAAAACGAGTAAAACGGGTAAAACGAGTAAAACGAGTAAAACGAGTAAAACGAGTAAAACTAGTAAAACTAGTAAAACGAGTAAAACGAGTAAAACTAGTAAAACTAGTAAAACCAGTAAAACTAGTAAAACCAGTAAAACGAGCAAAACGAGTAAAACGAGCAAAACTAGTAAAACGAGTAAAACGAGTAAAACGAGTAAAACGAGTAAAACGAGTAAAACGAGTAAAACGAGTAAAACGAGTAAAACGAGTAAAACGAGTAAAACGAGTAAAACGAGTAAAACGAGTAAAACGAGTAAAACGAGTAAAACGAGCAAAACGAGCAAAACGAGCAAAACGAGCAAAACGAGCAAAACGAGCAAAACGAGTAAAACGAGCAAAACGAGTAAAACGAGTGAAACGAGTAAAACGAGTGAAACGAGTAAAACGAGTAAAACGAGTAAAACGAGTAAAACGAGTAAAACGAGTAAAACGAGTAAAACGAGCAAAACTAGTAAAACGAGTAAAACGAGTAAAACGGGCAAAACAAGTAAAACGGGTAAAACGAGTAAAACGGGTAAAACGAGTAAAACGGGTAAAACGGGTAAAACGAGTATAACGAGTAAAACGAGTAAAACGAGTAAAACGAGTAAAACGAGTAAAACGAGTAAAACGAGTAAAACGAGTAAAACGAGTAAAACTAGTTAAACGAGTAAAACGAGTAAAACGAGTAAAACGAGTAAAACGAGTAAAACGAGTAAAACGAGTAAAACGAGTAAAACGAGTAAAACGAGTAAAGCGAGTAAAGCGAGTAAAGCGAGTAAAACGAGTAAAACGAGTAAAACGAGTAAAACGAGTAAATCGAGTAAAACGAGTAAAACGAGTAAAACGAGTAAAACGAGTAAAACGAGTAAAACGAGTAAAACGAGTAAAACGAGTAAAGCGAGTAAAACGAGTAAAACGAGTAAAACGAGTAAAACGAGTAAAACGAGTAAAACGAGTAAAACGAGTAAAACGAGTAAATCGAGTAAAACGAGTAAAACGAGTAAAACGAGTAAAACGAGTAAAACGAGTAAAACGAGTAAAACGAGTAAAACTAGTAAAACGAGTAAAACGAGTAAAACGAGTAAAACGAGTAAAACGAGTAAAACGAGTAAATCGAGTAAAACGAGTAAAACGAGTAAAACGAGTAAAACGAGTAAAACGAGTAAAACGAGTAAAACGAGTAAATCGAGTAAAACGAGTAAAACGAGTAAAACGAGTAAAACGAGTAAAACGAGTAAAACGGGCAAAACGAGTAAAACGGGTAAAACGAGTAGAACGGGTAAAACGAGTAAAACGAGTAAAACGAGTAAAACGAGTAAAACGAGTAAAACGAGTAAAACGAGTAAAACGAGTAAAACGAGTAAAACGAGTAAAACGAGTAAAACGAGTAAAACGAGTAAAACGAGTAAAACGAGTAAAACGAGTAAAACGAGTAAAACGAGCAAAACGTGCAAAACGATCAAAACGAGCAAAACGAGCAAAACGAGCAAAACGAGTAAAACGAGTAAAACGAGTAAAACGAGTAAAACGAGTAAAACGAGTAAAACGAGTAAAACGAGCAAAACCAGTAAAACGAGTAAAACGAGTAAAACGAGTAAAACGAGTGAAACGAGTAAAACGAGTAAAACGAGTAAAACGAGTAAAACGAGTAAAACGAGTAAAACGAGTAAAACGAGTAAAACGAGTAATACGAGTAATACGGGTAAAACGAGCAAAACGAGTAAAACGAGCAAAACTAGTAAAACGAGTAAAACGAGTAAAACGAGCAAAACTAGTAAAACTAGTAAAACGAGTGAAACGAGTAAAACGAGTAAAACGAGTAAAACGAGTAAAACGAGTAAAACGAGTAAAACGAGTAAAACGAGTAAAACGAGTAAAACGAGTAAAACGAGTAAAACGAGTAAAACGAGTAAAACGAGTAAAACGAGTAAAACGAGTAAAACGAGTAAAACGAGTAAAACGAGTAAAACGAGTAAAACGAGTAAAACGAGTAAAACGAGTAAAACGAGTAAAACGAGTAAAACGAGTAAAACGAGTAAAACGAGTAAAACGAGTAAAACGAGTAAAGCGAGTAAAGCGAGTAAAGCGAGTAAAACGAGTAAAACGAGTAAAACGAGTAAAACGAGTAAATCGAGTAAAACGAGTAAAACGAGTAAAACGAGTAAAACGAGTAAAACGAGTAAAACGAGTAAAACGAGTAAAACGAGTAAAGCGAGTAAAGCGAGTAAAACGAGTAAAACGAGTAAAACGAGTAAATCGAGTAAAACGAGTAAAACGAGTAAAACGAGTAAAACGAGTAAAACTAGTAAAACGAGTAAAACGAGTAAAACGAGTAAAACGAGTAAAACGAGTAAAACGAGTAAATCGAGTAAAACGAGTAAAACGAGTAAAACGAGTAAAACGAGTAAAACGAGTAAAACGAGTAAAACGAGTTAAAACGAGTAAAACGAGTAAAACGAGTAAAACGAGTAAAACGGGCAAAACGAGTAAAACGGGTAAAACGAGTAGAACGGGTAAAACGAGTAAACGGGTAAAACGAGTAAAAACGAGTAAAACGAGTAAAACGAGTAAAACGAGTAAAACGAGTAAAACGAGTAAAACGAGTAAAACTAGTAAAACGAGTAAAACGAGTAAAACGAGTAAAACGAGTAAAACGAGTAAAACGAGTAAAACGAGTAAAACGAGTAAAACGAGTAAAACGAGTAAAACGAGTAAAACGAGCAAAACGTGCAAAACGAGCAAAACGAGCAAAACGAGCAAAACGAGCAAAACGAGTAAAACGAGCAAACGAGTAAAACGAGTGAAACGAGTAAAACGAGTGAAACGAGTAAAACGAGTAAAAACGAGTAAAACGAGTAAAACGAGTAAAACGAGTAAAACGAGTAAAACGAGCAAAACTAGTAAAACGAGTAAAACGAGTAAAACGGGCAAAACAAGTAAACGGGTAAAACGAGTAAAACGGGTAAACGAGTAAAACGGGTAAAACGGGTAAAACGAGTATAACGAGTAAAACGAGTAAAACGAGTAAAACGAGTAAAACGAGTAAAACGAGTAAAACGAGTAAAACGAGTAAAACTAGTTAAACGAGTAAAACGAGTAAAACGAGTAAAACGAGTAAAACGAGTAAAACGAGTAAAACGAGTAAAACGAGTAAAGCGAGTAAAGCGAGTAAAGCGAGTAAAACGAGTAAAACGAGTAAAACGAGTAAAACGAGTAAATCGAGTAAAACGAGTAAAACGAGTAAAACGAGTAAAACGAGTAAAACGAGTAAAACGAGTAAAACGAGTAAAACGAGTAAGCGAGTAAAACGAGTAAAACGAGTAAAACGAGTAAAACGAGTAAAACGAGTAAAACGAGTAAAACGAGTAAATCGAGTAAAACGAGTAAAACGAGTAAAACGAGTAAAACGAGTAAAACGAGTAAAACGAGTAAAACTAGTAAAACGAGTAAAACGAGTAAAACGAGTAAAACGAGTAAAACGAGTAAAACGAGTAAATCGAGTAAAACGAGTAAAACGAGTAAAACGAGTAAAACGAGTAAAACGAGTAAAACGAGTAAAACGAGTAAATCGAGTAAAACGAGTAAAACGAGTAAAACGAGTAAAACGAGTAAAACGAGTAAAACGGGCAAAACGAGTAAAACGGGTAAAACGAGTAAAACGGGTAAAACGAGTAGAACGGGTTAAAACGAGTAAAACGAGTAAAACGAGTAAAACGAGTAAAACGAGTAAAACGAGTAAAACGAGTAAAACGAGTAAAACTAGTAAAACGAGTAAAACGAGTAAAACGAGTAAAACGAGTAAAACGAGTAAAACGAGTAAAACGAGTAAAACGAGTAAAACGAGTAAAACGAGTAAAACGAGCAAAACGTGCAAAACGATCAAAACGAGCAAAACGAGCAAAACGAGCAAAACGAGTAAAACGAGTAAAACGAGTAAAACGAGTAAAACGAGTAAAACGAGTAAAACGAGTAAAACGAGCAAAACCAGTAAAACGAGTAAAACGAGTAAAACGAGTAAAACGAGTGAAACGAGTAAAACGAGTAAAACGAGTAAAACGAGTAAAACGAGTAAAACGAGTAAAACGAGTAAAACGAGTAAAACGAGTAATACGAGTAATACGGGTAAAACGAGCAAAACGAGTAAAACGAGCAAAACTAGTAAAACGAGTAAAACGAGTAAAACGAGCAAAACTAGTAAAACTAGTAAAACGAGTAAAACGAGTAAAACGAGTAAAACGAGTAAAACGAGTAAAACGAGTAAAACGAGTAAAACGAGTAAAACGAGTAAAACGAGTAAAACGAGTAAAACGAGTAAAACGAGTAAAACGAGTAAAACGAGTAAAACGAGTAAAACGAGTAAAACGAGTAAAACGAGTAAAACGAGTAAAACGAGTAAAACGAGTAAAACGAGTAAAACGAGTAAAACGAGTAAAACGAGTAAAACGAGTAAAGCGAGTAAAGCGAGTAAAGCGAGTAAAACGAGTAAAACGAGTAAAACGAGTAAAACGAGTAAATCGAGTAAAACGAGTAAAACGAGTAAAACGAGTAAAACGAGTAAAACGAGTAAAACGAGTAAAACGAGTAAAACGAGTAAAGCGAGTAAAGCGAGTAAAACGAGTAAAACGAGTAAAACGAGTAAATCGAGTAAAACGAGTAAAACGAGTAAAACGAGTAAAACGAGTAAAACTAGTAAAACGAGTAAAACGAGTAAAACGAGTAAAACGAGTAAAACGAGTAAAACGAGTAAATCGAGTAAAACGAGTAAACGAGTAAAACGAGTAAAACGAGTAAAACGAGTAAAACGAGTAAAACGAGTAAAACGAGTAAAACGAGTAAAACGAGTAAAACGAGTAAAACGAGTAAAACGAGTAAAACGGGCAAAACGAGTAAAACGGGTAAAACGAGTAGAACGGGTAAAACGAGTAAAACGGGGGTAAACGAGTAAAACGAGTAAAACGAGTAAAACGAGTAAAACGAGTAAAACGAGTAAAACGAGTAAAACGAGTAAAACTAGTAAAACGAGTAAAACGAGTAAAACGAGTAAAACGAGTAAAACGAGTAAAACGAGTAAAAACGAGTAAAACGAGTAAAACGAGTAAAACGAGTAAAACGAGTAAAACGAGCAAAACGTGCACAACGAGCAAAACGAGCAAAACGAGCAAAACAGCAAAACGAGCAAAACGAGCAAAACGAGTAAAACGAGTAAAACGAGTAAAACGAGTAAAACGAGTAAAACGAGTAAAACGAGTAAACGAGTAAAACGAGCAAAACGAGCAAAACCAGTAAAACGAGTAAAAGGGTAAAACGAGTAAAACGAGTAAAACGAGCAAAACTAGTAAAACGAGTAAAACGGGCAAAACGAGTAAAACGGGTAAAACGAGTAAAACGGGTAAAACGAGTAAAACGGGTAAAACGAGTAAAACGAGTAAAACGAGTAAAACGAGTAAAACTAGTAAAACTAGTAAAACGAGTAAAACGAGTAAAACTAGTAAAACTAGTAAAACCAGTAAAACGAGCAAAACGAGTAAAACGAGCAAAACTAGTAAAACGAGTAAAACGAGTAAAACGAGTAAAACGAGTAAAACGAGTAAAACGAGTAAAACGAGTAAAACGAGTAAAACGAGTAAAACGAGTAAAAACGAGTAAAACGAGTAAAACGAGCAAACGAGCAAAACGAGCAAAACGAGCAAAACGAGCAAAACGAGCAAAACGAGTAAAACGAGCAAAACGAGTAAAACGAGTGAAACGAGTAAAACGAGTGAAACGAGTAAAACGAGTAAAACGAGTAAAACGAGTAAAACGAGTAAAACGAGTAAAACGAGTAAAACGAGCAAAACTAGTAAAACGAGTAAAACGAGTAAAACGGGCAAAACGAGTAAAACGGGTAAAACGAGTAAAACGGGTAAAACGAGTAAAACGGGTAAAACGGGTAAAACGAGTATAACGAGTAAAACGAGTAAAACGAGTAAAACGAGTAAAACGAGTAAAACGAGTAAAACGAGTAAAACGAGTAAAACGAGTAAAACTAGTTAAACGAGTAAAACGAGTAAAACGAGTAAAACGAGTAAAACGAGTAAAACGAGTAAAACGAGTAAAACGAGTAAAGCGAGTAAAGCGAGTAAAGCGAGTAAAACGAGTAAAACGAGTAAAACGAGTAAAAACGAGTAAATCGAGTAAAACGAGTAAAACGAGTAAAACGAGTAAAACGAGTAAAACGAGTAAAACGAGTAAAACGAGTAAAACGAGTAAAGCGAGTAAAACGAGTAAAACGAGTAAAACGAGTAAAACGAGTAAAACGAGTAAATCGAGTAAAACGAGTAAAACGAGTAAAACGAGTAAACGAGTAAAACGAGTAAAACGAGTAAAACTAGTAAAACGAGTAAAACGAGTAAAACGAGTAAACGAGTAAAACGAGTAAATCGAGTAAAACGAGTAAAACGAGTAAAACGAGTAAAACGAGTAAAACGAGTAAAACGAGTAAAACGAGTAAATCGAGTAAAACGAGTAAAACGAGTAAAACGAGTAAAACGAGTAAAACGAGTAAAACGGGCAAAACGAGTAAAACGGGTAAAACGAGTAGAACGGGTAAAACGAGTAAAACGAGTAAAACGAGTAAAACGAGTAAAACGAGTAAAACGAGTAAAACGAGTAAAACGAGTAAAACGAGTAAAACTAGTAAAACGAGTAAAACGAGTAAAACGAGTAAAACGAGTAAAACGAGTAAAACGAGTAAAACGAGTAAAACGAGTAAAACGAGTAAAACGAGCAAAACGTGCAAAACGATCAAAACGAGCAAAACGAGCAAAACGAGCAAACGAGTAAAACGAGTAAAACGAGTAAAACGAGTAAAACGAGTAAAACGAGTAAAACGAGCAAAACCAGTAAAACGAGTAAAACGAGTAAAACGAGTAAAACGAGTGAAACGAGTAAAACGAGTAAAACGAGTAAAACGAGTAAAACGAGTAAAACGAGCAAAACTAGTAAAACGAGTAAAACGAATAAAACGAGTAAAACGAGTAAAACGGGCAAAACGAGTAAAACGGGTAAAACGAGTAAAACGGGTAAAACGAGTAAAACGGGTAAAACGAGTAAAACGAGTAAAACGAGTAAAACTAGTAGAACTAGTAAAACGAGTAAAACGAGTAAAACTAGTAAAACTAGTAAAACCAGTAAAACGAGCAAAACGAGTAAAACGAGCAAAACTAGTAAAACGAGTAAAACGAGTAAAACGAGTAAAACGAGTAAAACGAGCAAAACTAGTAAAACTAGTAAAACGAGTTAAACGAGTAAAACGAGTAAAACGAGTAAAACGAGTAAAACGAGTAAAACGAGTAAAACGAGTAAAACGAGCAAAACTAGTAAAACGAGTAAAACGAGTAAAACGAGTAAAACGGGCAAAACGAGTAAAAACGGGTAAACGAGTAAACGGTAAAACGAGTAAAACGGGTAAAACGAGTAAAACGAGTAAAACGAGTAAAACGAGTAAAACGAGTAAAACGAGTAAAACGAGTAAAACGAGTAAAACGAGTAAAACGAGTAAAACGAGTAAAACGAGTAAAACGAGTAAAACGAGTAAAACGAGTAAAACGAGTAAAACGAGTAAAACTAGTAAAACGAGTAAAACGAGTAAAACGAGTAAAACGAGTAAAACGAGTAAAACGAGTAAAACGAGTAAAACGAGTAAAACGAGTAAAACGAGTAAAACGAGTAAAACGAGTAAAACAAGTAAAACCAGTAAAACGAGTAAAACGAGTAAAACGAGCAAAACCTAGTAAAACGAGTAAAACTAGTAAAACGAGTAAAACGAGTAAAACGAGTAAAACGAGTAAAACGAGTAAAACGAGTAAAACGAGTAAAACGAGTAAAACGAGTAATACGAGTAATACGGGTAAAACGAGCAAAACGAGTAAAACGAGCAAAACTAGTAAAACGAGTAAAACGAGTAAAACGAGCAAAACTAGTAAACTAGTAAAACGAGTAAAACGAGTAAAACGAGTAAAACGAGTAAAACGAGTAAAACGAGTAAAACGAGTAAAACGAGTAAAACGAGTAAAACGAGTAAAACGAGTAAAACGAGTAAAACGAGTAAAAACGAGTAAAACGAGTAAAACGAGTAAAACGAGTAAAACGAGTAAAACGAGTAAAACGAGTAAAACGAGTAAAACGAGTAAAACGAGCAAAACGAGCAAAACGAGCAAAACGAGCAAAACGAGCAAAACGAGTAAAACGAGTAAAACGAGTAAAACGAGTGAAACGAGTAAAACGAGTAAAACGAGTAAAACGAGTAAAACGAGTAAAACGAGTAAAACGAGCAAAACTAGTAAAACGAGTAAAACGAGTAAAACGGGCAAAACGAGTAAAACGGGTAAAACGAGTAAAACGGGTAAAACGAGTAAAACGGGTAAAACGGGTAAAACGAGTATAACGAGTAAAACGAGTAAAACGAGTAAAACGAGTAAAACGAGTAAAACGAGTAAAACGAGTAAAACGAGTAAAACGAGTAAAACGAGTAAAACTAGTTAAACGAGTAAAACGAGTAAACGAGTAAAACGAGTAAAACGAGTAAAACGAGTAAAACGAGTAAAGCGAGTAAAGCGAGTAAAGCGAGTAAACGAGTAAAAACGAGTAAAACGAGTAAAACGAGTAAATCGAGTAAAACGAGTAAAACGAGTAAAACGAGTAAAACGAGTAAAACGAGTAAAACGAGTAAAACGAGTAAAACGAGTAAAACGAGTAAAACGAGTAAAAACGAGTAAAGCGAGTAAAACGAGTAAAACGAGTAAAACGAGTAAAACGAGTAAATCGAGTAAAACGAGTAAAACGAGTAAAACGAGTAAAACGAGTAAAACGAGTAAAACGAGTAAAACTAGTAAAACGAGTAAAACGAGTAAAACGAGTAAAACAAGTAAAACGAGTAAATCGAGTAAAACGAGTAAAACGAGTAAAACGAGTAAAACGAGTAAAACGAGTAAAACGAGTAAAACGA
>NW_027485600.1:0-33878 GCF_050908995.1 Andrena cerasifolii
AATTAAAATAAAAGAAAAAAATTTTTAAAAAAATTAAAAAACATTTTTTGAAATAAAAACATCATAATTTTAAAAAAAATTTTAAAAAATTTTAAAAATTTAAAAAAAAATTTTTAAAATAATTAAAAATTTTGTTTAAAAAATTAAAAAAAAAAGTTTTAAGAAAATTTTAAAAATTAAAAAAAATTAAAAAAATTAAAAAAAAAATAAAAAAAATCTTAAAAATTAAAAAAAAATTTAAAATTAAAAAAAAATTTAAAAATTAAAAAAAAAATTTAAAAATTAAAAAAAATTTTAAAAATTAAAAAATTTTTTGTAAAATTATCAAAAATTAAAAAAAAATTAAAAAAATTAAAAAACATTTTTGAAATAAAAAAATAATACTTTTAAAAAAATTTTAAAAAAATTAAAAAATTAAAAAAAAAAATTTTAAAAAAATAAAAAACATTTTGTAAAATTATCAAAAATTAAAAAAAAAATTAAAAAACTTTAAAAAAAATAAAAAAAATTTTAAAAAATTAAAAAACTTTTTTGAAATAAAAAATAATACTTTTAAAAAAAATTTAAAATGAAAAAAAAAAATTAAAATTAAAAAAAAAATTTTAAATTTAAATAAAAATAAAGCAAAGAAAATTTTTAAAAAATTTAAAAAAATTTTAAAAATTTACAAAAAATTAAAATATAAAAAAATTAAAAATTAAAAAAAAATTTAATTTAAAAAATTAAAAATATATAAATAATTTTAAAAAAAATAAAAAAATTTAAAAATTAAACAAAAATTAAAATAAATTTAAAAAAAAAATTTAAAAAAAAATTTAAAAAAATTAAAAAAAGAAAATTAAAAATTTTAAAAATTTAAATAAAAATAAAGCAAAGAAAATTTTTAAAAATTAAAAAAAAATTTTTAAATTTTAAAAAAATTATAAGGAAATTTGAAAAAAAATTTTAAAAAATTTTAAAAATTAAAAAAAATTATTAGAAAATTTTTAAAAAATTTAAAAATTTGAAAAATTAAAAAATTAAAAAACATTTTTGAAATAAAAAAATAATACTTTTAAAAAAATTAAAAAAAATTTTAGAAAAAATTTCAAAATTTAAAACAAAAATAAAAAAATTTTAAAAATTAAAAAAATTAAAAAAATTAAAAAATGTAGAAAAAAATTAAAAAACAAATAAATTTTTTTAATTTTGTTAAAAAATTGAAACAAATTTAAAAAAAAAATTTTTAAATTTTTAAAAATTTTAAAAAATTGAAAAGAAAATTTTTAAAAAAATTTTAAAAATTAAAAAAAAATTATAACAAAATTTTTAAATAAAAATTAAAAAAAATTTAAAAAAATTAAAAAACATTTTTGAAATAAAAAAATAACACTTTTAAAAAAATTTAAAAAAAAATATAAAAAAATTTTAAAAATTAAAAAAATTAAAAGATATTTTTGAAATAAAAAAATAACACTTTTAAAAAAATTAAAAAAAAAATTTAGAAAAATTTTCAAAAATTAAAAAAAAAATCAAAAAATTTTAAAAATTAAAAAACATTTTTGAAATAAAAAAATAATACTTTTAAAAAAAATTTAAAAAAATTTAGAAAAAATTTCAAAATTTAAAACAAAAATAAAAAAATTTTAAAAATTAAAAAAATTAAAAAAAATTAAAAAATGTAGAAAAAAATTAAAAAACAAATAAATTTTTTTTAATTTTGTTAAAAAATTGAAACAAATTTAAAAAAAAAATTTTTTAAAATTTTAAAAAATTTTTAAAAATTTAAAAGAAAAATTTTAAAAAAATTTAAAAATTAAAAAAAATTATAAGAAAATTTAAAAAAATTGAAAAAATTGAAAAAATTAAAATAATTAAAATAAAAGTAAAAAAATTAAAAAAAATTAAAAACATTTTTTGAAATAAAAACATTATAATTTTAAAAAAATTTTAAAATAATTTTAAAAATTTAAAAAAAAAATTTTAAAAAATAAAAAAAAAATTTAAAAAATAAAAAATTTAAAAAAATAAAAAAATTTAAAAAAAAAATTTTAAAAAATAAAAAATTTTGTATAAAAAATTAAAAAAAAATTAAAAAAAGAAAAAGAAAAATTAAAAAAAATTTTTAAAATTAAAAAACATTTTTGAAATAAAAAAATAACACTTTTAAAAAAATTAAAAAAAAAATTTAGAAAAATTTTCAAAAATTAAAAAAAAATAAAAAAAATTTTAAAAATTAAAAAACATTTTTGAAATAAAAAAATAATACTTTTAAAAAAATTTTAAGAAAATTTAGAAAAAATTTCAAAATTTAAAACAAAAATAAAAAATATTTTAAAAATTAAAAAAATTAAAAAAAATTAAAAAATGTAGAAAAAATTAAAAAACAAATAAATTTTTTTTAAATTTTGTTAAAAAATTAAAGTAAATGAAAAATAAAAATTTAAAAAATTTAAAAACATTTTTTGAAATAAAAAAGTAATAATTTTAAAAAAATTAAATTTTTTTTTTTAAAAATTTAAAAAAATTAAGGTAAAGAAAAAATAAAAAAATAGGAAAATTAGAATAAAGATAAATTTTAAAAATTTTTTTTAAAAATTTAAAAAAAAAATTTTTAAATTTAAAATGTTTTTTTAAAAAATTATAAAAAATTTTTTAAAAAATTTTAAAAAATTGAAACAAATTAAAAAATACAGAAATTTTTTTGATAATTTTTTTTTAAGAATTAAAAAATATTAAAAAAATAAATAAATATTAAAAAATAATAAATAAAAAAATAAACAAAAATTTCTTAAATATTTTAAAAAATTTAAAAAAATTAAAAAAAATTAAAAAAAAAATAAAGAAAAATTTTAAAATTAAATTTTTTTAAAAAATTAAAAAAATTAAAAAAATATAAATAATTTTAAAAAAATAAATAAAAAAATTTAAAAATTAAAAAAATTAAATTAAAAATTAAAAAAAAAAATTTTAAAATTAAAAAAAATTTATAAAAAATAAAAAAAATTAAATAAAAAAAATATACAAAAATTTAAAAGAAAAATAAAAAAAATTAAAAAATAAAAAAAATAAACAAATAAAAATTAAAAAAAAAACAAAAAAAATTAAAAAAAAAATTTAAAATTAAAAAAAATCTAAAAAAGTTTAAAACAAAATTAAAACAAATTAATAAATATTTTAAAAAAATTTTAAATAAAAATAATTATAAGGAAATTAAATAAGAATTTTAAAAAAAATTTAAAGATTAAAAAAAAAATTTAAAAAAAGAAAAATAAAAATTTTAAAAAAAATTTAAAAAAATTAAAATACATTTTTTGAAATAAAACAATAATACTTTTTAAAAAA
Source organism: Andrena cerasifolii (assembly GCF_050908995.1). Classification (NCBI taxonomy): domain Eukaryota; kingdom Metazoa; phylum Arthropoda; class Insecta; order Hymenoptera; family Andrenidae; genus Andrena; species Andrena cerasifolii. The sequence goes on from NW_027485600.1 coordinate 3,325, forward strand.
ATAAAAAAATTTTAAAAATTAAAAAAAAAATTTAAAAATTAAAAAAAAAATTTTAAAATTAAAAAAAAATTTTAAATTAAAAAAAAATTTAAATTAAAAAATTAAAAAAAATACAAATGATTAAAAAAAATAAATAAAAAAAAAATTTTTAAAAAAATTTTTAAAAATGAAAAAAATTAGAAAATAAAGAATTTTTTTTAAAAAAATAAAAAAAATTTTAAAAATTAAAATAAAATTCTAAAAAATTAAAAAAAAATTCTAAAAAATTAAAAAAAAAATTTAAAAAGTTTTTTAAAAAAAATTTAAAAAGTTTTTTAAAAAAATTTTAAAACTAAAAAAATTTTTTAAAATTAAAAAAAATTATAAGAAAATTTAAAAAAAATTGAAAGATTTGAAAAAATTAAAAGGAAAAATTAAAAAACATTTTTGAAATAAAAAATAATACTTTTAAAAAAATTAAAAAAAATTTTAGAAAAATTTTCAAAAATTTAAAAATATAAAAATATTAAAAAAAAAATTTTAAAATTAAAAACTAAAAAAAATTTTAAAAAATTAAAGAAATAAAAATTTTTTTTTTAAATTTTTAAAAATTGAAAAAAATTAAAAAATAAACAAAAAAATTTTAAAAGAAATACAAAAATTTAAAAATTAAAAAAAAAATTCTAAAAAATTAAAAAAATATAAATAATTTTAAAAAATAAATAAAAAAAATTTTTATATTAAAAAAAAAATAAATTTTTAAATTGAAAAAAATTAAAAAGTAAAGAATTTTTTTTTAAAATAAAAAAAATTAAAATTTTTTTTTTAAAATTTCTAAAAAATTAAAAAGAAATTTTAAAATTGTTTTAGAAAAATTTAAAAAAACTGAAAAAAATAAAAAAATTATAAGAAAATTAAACGTTTTTCTAAAAATTTAAAAAAATAGTAAGAAAATTAAAAATGTTTTTAAATTTTTTTTAAAAATTAAAAAAAATTAAAAGAAAAAATTTTAAAAAAATTAAAAGAAAGAAAAATTTTTAAAAAAATTTAAAAATTTAAAAAAAAATTTAGAAAAATTAAAATTTTTTTTTTAAATTTTAAAATTTTTTAAAAAAATAAATAAAAAAATTTGAAAGAAATAAAAAAATTAAAAATTTAAAAAAAATTCTAAAAAATTAAAAAAATATAAATAATTTAAAAAAAAAAAAATATTAAAAATTAAAAAAAATTAAAGTAAATATTTTAAAAAAATGTTTAAATTGAAAAAGGATTAAAAAGTAAAAAAATTTTTTTTAAAAAAATAAAAAAAAATTTTAAAAATTAAAGAAAATTTTCTAAATTTTTTTAGAAAAATTTAAAAAAATTATAAGTTAATTAAATTTTTTTTTTAAAAAATTTAAAAAATTATAAGAAAAAAAATTTTTTTTTAAAAAAATTTAAAAATTTAAAAAAATTAAAATAAAAGAAAAATAAAAATTTAAAAAAAATTTAATTTTAAAATCATTTGTTGAAATAAAAAATAATAATTTTAAAAAAAATTTATAAAAATATAAAAAATTAAAAAATATAGAAAAAATTTTTTAAAAATAAATATTTTTTTTTAATTTTGTTAAAAATTGAAACAAATTTTAAAAAAAAAGTTTGTTAAAAAATATTTAAAAAAAATTTTTAAAAATTTTTAAAATAAAAAAATTAAATAAAAAAAAATATTTTTTAAAGAAATAAATAAAAAAAATTTTTAATTAAAAAAAATTAAAATAAAAGAAAAATAAAAATTTAAAAAAAATTTAATTTTAAAATCATTTGTTGAAATAAAAAATAATAATTTTAAAAAAAAATTATAAAAATATAAAAAATAAAAAAATATAGAAAAAATTTTTTAAAAATAAATATATTTTTTTAATTTTGTTAAAAATTGAAACAAATTTTAAAAAAAAATTTGTAAAAAAATATTTAAAAAAAATTTAAAAAAAAATTTAAAATAAAAAAATTAAATAAAAAAAAAATATTTTTTAAAGAAATAAATAAAAAAAAAATTTTAATTAAAAAAAATTAAAATAAAAGAAAAATAAAAATTTAAAAAAAAATTAAAAGGAAAAATTAAAAAACATTTTCGAAATAGAAAAATAATACTTTTTAAAAAATTAAAAAAAATTTTAGAAAAATTTTCAAAAATTTAAAAAAAATCAAAAAAATTTTAAAAAATCAAAAAAAAATTAACAAATAAAAAAATTATAAGAAAATTAAAAAAAAAATTAAAAACTTGTAAAAATTAAAAAAAATTAAAATAAAAGAAAAATAAAAATTAAAAAAAATTATGAGAAAAAATTAAAAAACATTTTTGAAATAAAAAAATAATAATTTTAAAAAAAATTTATAAAAATATAATAAATTAAAAAATATAGAAAAAAAATTTTAAAAATAATTTTAAAAAATTGAAAATAATAAAATATATAAAAAAAATGTTTAAAAAATTTTTAAAAAATTTTAAAAAATAAAAAAAAAATTTTTGAAAAAATTAAAATTTTTATTAAAAATTTAAAAAAAATATAAAAAAAATTTAAAATTTTAAAAAATTAAAAAAAAATTAAAATAAAAGAAAAATAAAATTTTTAAAAAAAATTAAAAAATATTTTTTGAAATAAAAATATTAATTTTTTTTAAAAATAAAAAAAATTAAAATAAAAAAATAATAAATAACTTTTAAAATAAATAAATAAATAAAAGAATAAAAAAAATTTAAACATAAAAAAAATTTAAATAGGAAAAATATACAAAAATTTAAAAGAAAAAGAAAAAAATACAAAATCAAAAAAAATAAACAAATAAAAATTAAAAAAAAAATAATAATAATTTAAAAATTTTTTTTTAAAAAATTAAAAAATTGAAAAAAATTAAAAAATATAGAAAAAATTTTTTTTTAAATAAATAAAACAATTTTTTAAAAATTTTGTAAAAAATTAAAAAAATTATAATAAATGAAAAATAAAAAGTAAAAAAAATTTAAAAATTAAAGAAAATTTTCTAAATTTTTTTAGAAAAATTGTAAAAAATTTAAATATTAAAAAATTATAAGAAAATTAATTTTTAAAAAAAAAAATTAAAAAAATTGTAAGAAAAATTTTTTTTTTTAAAAATTCAAAAAAATTTAAAAGAAAAATAAAAAAATTACAAAATCAAAAAAAATAAACAAATAAAAATTTAAAAAAAAACAAAAAATAATTTAAATTTTTTTTTTAAATTAAAAAATTGAAAAAAATTAAAAAATATAGAGAAAAAAAATTTAAAAAATAAATAAAACAATTTTTTAAAAATTTTGTTAAAAAATTAAAAAAAATTAAAATAAATGAAAAATAAAACTTAAAAAAAATTAAAAGTGTGACGTCCCACTATTTTTCGCGCGGTCCTATTCCAAAAAATCTATTAGTAAGCCTCAAAACCACTCCACCGAAGTCCCTGAAACTCAACTCTTACCCCCATCTCCTCAATCGTCGATCACCTTGATGTTGTACCTTAGCGGTCCCCAATACAAGATGAACGATACAAAACTCCACCTCGATGATGTATCTTAGAGATCCCCATCACGAGATAATCGTTACAAAACCCCTTCGCCCCTTCGCCCATTCGCCACATGAGGCACGAATCCTTCCCTTTAAAACGAATTCAAACAAGTCCATCGTTACAAAAACCCTCTTAAATCGAGACCACGTCTCAATCCCCTCTTTACGACTCACAGAGTCCAAGCCAATGTAACCCCTTTCCTATAAATCACCCGAAATCCATACGATGAGTTGAGTATCTCTTTTCGCAGTCATAAAAACCCCAGAAACCTAATTGCGACGTGTATTTGGCGTACGTGACATAAATACGTCTATTAATAGACGTACCGTTTATAAAAAACCCGGAAGTCCTACTACGACTTATTTCTTAAATATGTCAAGGTCTTTACCGTGCGTACCCCCCGCAATATTCCTGTAAAATCTTATAAATACGAGGTCCTGAGAGGCCAGAGCGACCATTTTTCTGTCACGAAAGTCCGTGAACAACTAAATTATATTACGAAAAGTTTATAATTGAATGATTCCAAAGTGTTCAAATCAGTGCTCTACGGCAACTACCGTAAGCAATTATAATTATTAATATTGTTATTCATCTCCATACCATTGACTATTATTATTTTGTCTATCAAAGCTTATTGCGAACCTTCATTATTTTGTATTACCAACGTTTATTACCTATATATATATATTCTCATTAATGCTTTCTTGTGTATATATATTTTTTGCATTACTATTCTTATTGTATTCCATGTTATATTGCATTCTAAAGCTTATTGCGATCATTTATATTTCATATTAGCAACGCTTATTGCTTCTATAATAATCTCATTTGCTTATACCTATGTACTTCATATTCATATTTTCATATTGTGATTAATTACTATCTATATCAATGTCATGTGCCAATGCTCAAAATCCCAAGCATTATTAATAAACCGCTTAGTTTTAAATCACGCTTTGAATTATTGTGTGCACCCTTTGGTTACAAAGATCCCAAACAAACAAGCTGCCGCAACAGCTGATTTCTGTTAGTGAACGCGAGACGCTTACTCTGTTTACAAACATACTACTGCATGAGCCGAATAATATAACGGTAAATCCAATTACCGAGCCAAACCTAAAATAAGACCTAACAGGTGTTTCCAGGGTGTGTATTCGCCTTTTAAAACCTTCCCTGGTCGATTAGAGTGACGGATTTAATATTCGCGCCTGATCCCCTTCAAAATCCTCAGTGTGCGGGATTCAAGATTCGCGCCTGACGTTCCTCTCCTTCAAAACCCTCAGTGTGCTGGATTCAAGATTCGCGCCTGACGTTCCTCTCCTTCCAAACACTCAGTGTGCTGGATTCAATATTCGCGCCTAAATTCCTTCCAAACCCTCAGTGTGACGGATTTAATATTCGCGCCTGGTCTTCCCCCAAAAATCTCAGAGTGCTGGATTTTAGATTCGCGCCTGTCTTTTTCCTTCCCCATAGTCATCGTTCCTAAAGACCTCACCCGGGACGTGACAAAAGAAAAAATTAAAAAACATTTTTTAAATAAAAAAATAATAATTTTAAGAAAATTAAAATTTTTTTTTAAATTTAAAAAAAATTAAGGTAAAGAAAATTAAAAAAAAATTAGAAAAATTAAAATAAAGAAAAATTTTTAAAAAAATTTAATAAAATTTAAATTTTAAAAAAAAAATTAAAGAAAATTTTAAAAATTTTAAAAAATTGAAAAAAATTAAAAAATAAAGAAAAAAATTAAAAAAATAAATATTTTTTTTTAATTTTGTTAAAAAATTAAAACAAATTTTTAAAAAAAAAAATTTTAAATTTTTTAAAAAATTCAAATAAAAATAAAGCAAAGAAAAATTAAAAAAAAATTAAAAAATTAAAAAAAATTTTAAAAATTAAAAAAAAATTAAAAATAAAAAAAATATAAGAAAATTAAAAAAAAAATTTTAAAAATTTAAAAATTAAAAAAAATTAAAATAAAAGAAAAATAAAAATTAAAAAAAATTAAAAGAAAAAATTAAAAAACATTTTTGAAATAAAAAAATAATACATTTAAAAATATTATAAAATTTTACTTTAAATTTTTAAAAAATTAAGGTAAAGAAAATTAAAAAAAAAATTTAAAAAATTAAAATAAAGAAAAAAATTTAAAAAAATTTTTAAAAATTTAAAAAAAATTAAAAAAAAATTTTTTTAAATTTTAAAAAATTTAAAACAATTAAAAAATAAAGAAAAATTTTTTAAAAGAAATAAAAAAAATTTAAAAATGAAAAAAAAATTCTAAAAAATTAAAAAAATATAAATAATTTTAAAATATATAAAAAAATTTAAAAATTAAAAAAAAATTAAAGTAAAAATTTAAAAAAAAAATTTTTAATTTAAAAAACATATTTTGAAATAAAAAATAATAATTTAAAAAAATTTTTTTTAAAATTTTATAAAAATTTTTAAAAATAAATAATTTTAAAAATTTGAAAATAATAAAATATATAAAAAAATTGTTAAAATTTTTTTAAAAAAATTTTAAAAATTAAAAAAAATATAAAAAAAAAATAAAATTTTTTTTTAAAAATTTTAAAAAAATATAAAAAAAATTTAAAATTTTAAAAAATTAAAAAAAAATTAAAAATTTAAAAAAAATAAGAAAAAAATTGAAAAACGTAAATAATTTTTTTTTAAAATTGTTAAAAAATGAAAAAAAAAATTTTTTAAATTTTTTAAAAAATTTTAAAATTTAAAAAAGTTGAAAAAATTAAAATATAAGAAAAATAAAAATTTAAAAAAAAATTAAAAAACATATTTGAAATAAAAAAGTAATACTTTTAAAAAAATTAAAATTTTTTTTTAATTTGGTTAAAAAATTGAAACAAATTTTTAAAAATTTTTTTTTTAAATTTTGTAAAAAATTTAAATAAAAATAAAGCAAAGAAAAATTAAAAAAAAAATTTTAAAAAATTTTTTAAAAGACAAATAAATTTTAAAATAAATTAAAAAAAAATAATTTAAAAAAAAATAAAAAAAATTAAAAATTAAAAAAAACTAAAATAATAAATTTAAAAAAAAATTAAAAAATTAAAATAAAGAAAAATTAAAAAAAAATAAAAAAAAAATAATTTTAAAAAAATTTAAAAATAAAGAAAAATATAAAAAAATTTGTTAAAAAATTTTTAAAAATTGTTAAAAAATTAAAAAAAATTTAAAAAAAATATTTAAAAAAAATTATAAGAAAATTAAAAAAAAATTTAAAAAATTGAAAAAATTAAAAAAAAATTAAAATAAAAATTAAAAAAGAAAATAAAAATAGAAAAAAATTAAAAAATAAAGAATTTTTTTTAAAAAAATTAAAAAAATTAAAAGAGAAGAAAATTTTCTAAAAAATTTAAAAAAAAATTTAAATTTTTTTAGAAAAATTTAAAAAAATTTTAAAAAATAAAAAAATTATAGGAAAATTACAATTTTTTTTTAAAAATTAAAAAAAATTATAGGTAAACTAAAAATTTTTTAAAAAAAATTTTAAAAAATTAAAAAAATTAAAGTAAAAGAAAAATAAAAATTAAAAAAATTAAAATTTAAAAAACATTTTTTTAAATAAAAAATAATAATTTTAAAAAATTTAAAAAACCATTTAAAAAAAATAAAAAAATTGAAAAATATAGAAAAAAATTTTTAAAATAAATAAATTTTTTTTTAATTTTGTTAAAAAATTGAAACAAATTTTAAAAAATTTTTTTTTAAATTTTGTTAAAAAATTTAAATAAAAATAAAGCAAAGAAAAATTAAAAAAATTTAAAAAATTAAAAAAAAAATTTAAAAGACAAATAAATTTTTAAAAAATTTAAAAAAATAAATATTTTAAAAAAAATTTTAAAAAATTAAAAAAAAATTCAATTAAAAAAATTATAAGAAAATTTAAAAAAATTAAAAAATTTAAAAATTAAAATAAAAGAAAAATAAAAATTTAAAAAGAAAATAAAAGAAAAATTAAAAAACATTTTTGAAATAAAAAAATAACACTTTTAAAAAAATTAATAATTTTTTTTTAAATTCTTTAAAAAATTAAGGTAATGAAATTTAAAAAAATTTTAAAAATTAAAAAAAAAATTAAAAAATAAAAAAATAAGAAAAAAATTTTAAAAACATTAATAAAATTTTTTTTAAAAAATTGTTAAAAAATAAAAAAAAATTAAAATAAAAAAAATTAATAATTTTTAAAATAAATAAATAAATAAAAAAAATAAAAAAAATTTAAAATATAAAAAAAAAATTTTAATTTTTTTTTAATAATTACAAAATTGAAAAAAATTAAAAAATATAGAAATTTTTAAAAAAAAAAATAAAAAAAAATTTTAAAAAATTGTTAAAAAATTTAAAAAAAATAAAAAAATTAAAATAAAAGAAAAATAAAAACGAAAAAATAAAATTAAAAGAAAAAATTAAAAAACATTTTCGAAATAGAAAAATAATACTTTTAAAAAAATTAAAAAAAAATTTTAAAAATTTTTCAAAAATTTAAAAAAAATTAAAAAAATTTAAAAAAATTAAAAAAAATTTTAAAAATAAAAAAAATTATAAGAAAATTTGTTAAAAAAAATTAAAAAAATATTTTAAAAAAAAATTAAAAAAAAAAAAAATTTTTTTAAATTTTAAAAAGTTGAAAAAATTAAAAAATAAGGGGAAAAAGTTTAAAAGAAATAAAAAAAATTTTAAAATTAAAAAAAAATTCTAAAAAATTAAAAAAAATATATTTAATTTAAAAAAATAAATAAAAAAAATTTAAAAATTAAAAAAAAATTAAAATAAAAATTTAAAAAAAAATTTAAATTGAAAAAAATTAAAAAATAAAGAAATTTTTTTTAAAAAATAAAAAAAATTTTAAAATTTAAAAAAATTTCTAAAAAATTAAAAAAAAATTTTAATTTTTTTTAGAAAAATTAAAAAAAAATTTTTTAAAAACTTAAAAAAAAATTTTTTAAAAAACTTAAAAAAAAATGAAAAAAAAATAATTTTAAAAAAATCAAAAATAAAAAAAATTATTGTCACGTCCCGGGTGAAGGTCTTTTTTAGGGGAATGACATAGTTGGGGTAGATCGGGAGGAAGCCTTGGCACGAAAACCAGTTTCGCGACACAAGGCTAGTTGGGGGAGTTTAGGCACGAAAACCAGCTTCGCGGCACTAAGCAGGATAGGACTTTGGCACGAAAACTAGTTTCGCGGCACAAAGTGAGGCAGGAGTTAGGCACGAAAACAAGTTTCGCGGCACTAGGAACGATGGGAGTTAGGCACGAAAACAGGTTTCGCGGCACTAGGAACGATGGGAGTTAGGCACGAAAACAGGTTTCGCGGCACTAGGCACGATGGGAGTTAGGCACGAAAACAAGTTTCGCGGCGCAAGCAACCAGGGAAGGTAAAGCAGTAATCAAGCACCAGAGTGACACCCGTTAGACACAAGCATGGGTATTTAAAGTCCTGATAATTGGATTTACCGTTGCATTAATATAAGAAACCTCGCGTTATATTTCTTTATAATAGAGGTAACGGTATGGTCGTACAAGGCCTATACGAAAGTAAGCCTTGTAAACACTGTAAGAAATCCCGGAGTTCGCGAACCGAGATCAGCTGTTGCAGTGGCTTGTTATGATTCGGTAATTCCGTAACCGAAGGATCACTACAATAATTCGAAGCGTTATTTAGAATAAGAACGTTTATTCAGTTCAAAGCATATGTGGTAATATTATAATAATGCGTGGGACGTTGAGCATTAGCACAAAACATTTATATAAATGGTAAACAATAGCAATATATAGATGAACATGAAATATGAGAGTATTAGCAATAGACAAGAATATGAAAAGCAATAAGCGTTAGGAATGTTAAGATGATATAAACGATAAGCAATAATAAGAAAAGCATAAGCAAGAAAGTGTAATATAAATGGCGATGATATGCAGTGTTATAATAAGTAATATTAATTGCTCACAGTTGTTGTCGAAAGTGAATCTCTCGTCGAGAGTAGTTGCACTGAATTTAATGCACGTTAGTTAAATTGTTACTTTCGTTGAACTGTCTCTATGGAAGAGCTTTCCGTAGAAGAAGAGTCCGTAGAAGAAGAGTCCGTAGAAGAAGAGTCCGTAGAAGAAGAGTGCTACGGCCTCTGGGGCCCTTGTATTTATACAGTGTTTAGGTATGAGGGGTGTGCGCGGTATGCACCGTGACTCATGCACGAAATATGCGTCGCAATAAGACTTCCGGGTTTTTTATAAAGGGCATTCGAAAAGGACTTCGCAATATTATTTCCGGGGTTTTTATGAGGGGCGCTCGAGAAGGGGGACTCAAACTAGTTACATGTGGTTTGCGTGTTTTGATTGGAACGGGGTAAGAGTGGCTTTGACTCGGTGGGTCGTAGGGAGGTCGTGAGACGTAGTCTCGATGTAAGAGGGTTTTTGGGACGAGGGACTTGTTTAGACTTTGAAGGTGAGGGAGGAGATCGTGCCTCGTAGGGCGTAGAGGGAAGGGGATTTTGTAGTAGATCATCTTGAGATAGGGACCGCTAAGGTATATCGTCAAGGTGGTCGGTAGTTGGGAAAAAGGGGTAAGATTTGAATTCGAGGGATTTTGGCGAAGATTTGGAGTTATTTGTGGGGAAGACTCTAATTACGACTGCGCGAAAAATAGTGGGACGTCACAGTTCGTTTGTTCGTTTGTTCGTTTGTTCGTTGGTTCGTTGGTTCGTTGGTTCGTTGGTTCGTTGGTTCGTTTGTTCGTTTGTTCGTTTGTTCGTTTGTTCGTTTGCTCGTTTGTTCGTTTGTTCGTTTGTTCGTTTGTTCGTTTGTTCGTTTGTTCGTTTGTTCGTTTGTTCGTTTGTTCGTTTGTTCGTTTGTTCGTTTGTTCGTTTGTTCGTTTGTTCGTTTGTTCGTTGGTTCGTTGGTTCGTTGGTTCGTTTGTTCGTTGGTTCGTTGGTTCGTTGGATCGTTGGTTCGTTGGTTCGAAGGTTCGTTGGTTCGTTGGATCGTTGGTTCGTTGGATCGTTGGTTCGTTGGTTCGAAGGTTCGTTGGTTCGTTGGTTCGTCGGTTCGTCGGTTCGTCGGTTCGTTGGTTCGTTTCTTCGTTTGTTCGTTTGTTCGTTTGTTCGTTTGTTCGTTTGTTCGTTTGTTCGTTTGTTCGTTTGTTCGTTGTTTCGTTGTTTCGTTGTTTCGTTGTTTCGTTGTTTCGTTGTTTCGTTGTTTCGTTGTTTCGTTGTTTCGTTGTTTCGTTGTTTCGTTGTTTCGCTGTTTCGTTGTTTCGTTGTTTCGTTGTTTCGTTGTTTCGTTGTTTCGTTGTTTCGTTGTTTCGTTGTTTCGTTGTTTCGTTGTTTCGTTGTTTCGTTGTTTCGTTGTTTCGTTGTTTCGTTGTTTCGTTGTTTCGTTGTTTCGTTGTTTCGTTGTTTCGTTGTTTCGTTGTTTCGTTGTTTCGTTGTTTCGTTGTTTCGTTGTTTCGTTGTTTCGTTGTTTCGTTGTTTCGTTGTTTCGTTGTTTCGTTGTTTTGTTGGTTCTTTTGTTTCCTTGTCTCTTTGTTCGTTTGTTCGTTTGTTCGTTTGTTCGTTTGTTCTTTTGTTCGTTTGTTCGTTGGTTCGTTGGTTCGTTGGTTCATTGGTTCGTTGGTTCGTTGTTTCGTTGTTTCGTTGTTTCGTTGTTTCGTTGTTTCGTTGTTTCGTTGTTTCGTTGTTTCGTTGTTTCGTTGTTTCGTTGTTTCGTTGTTTCGTTGTTTCGTTGTTTCGTTGTTTCGTTGTTTCGTTGTTTCGTTGTTTCGTTGTTTCGTTGTTTCGTTGTTTCGTTGTTTCGTTGTTTCGTTGTTTCGTTGTTTCGTTGTTTCGTTGTTTCGTTGTTTCGTTGTTTTGTTGGTTCTTTTGTTTCCTTGTCTCTTTGTTCGTTTGTTCGTTTGTTCTTTTGTTCGTTTGTTCGTTGGTTCGTTGGTTCGTTGGTTCGTTGGTTCGTTGGATCGTTGGTTCGTTGGTTCGTTGGTTCGTTGGTTCGTTGGTTCGTTGGTTCGTTGGTTCGTTGGTTCGTTGGTTCGTTGGTTCGTTGGTTCGTTGGTTCGTTGGTTCGTTGGTTCGTTGGTTCGTTGGTTCGTTGGTTCGTTGGTTCGTTGGTTCGTTGGTTCGTTGGTTCGTTGGTTCGTTGGTTCGTTGGTTCGTTGGTTCGTTGGTTCGTTGGTTCGTTGGTTCGTTTGTTCGTTTGTTCGTTTGTTCGTTTGTTCGTTTGTTCTTTTGTTCTTTTGTTCGTTTGTTCGTTTGTTCGTTTGTTCGTTTGTTCGTTTGTTCGTTTGTTCGTTTGTTCGTTTGTTCGTTTGTTCGTTTGCTCGTTTGCTCGTTTGTTCGTTTGTTCGTTTGTTCGTTTGTTCGTTTGTTCGTTTGTTCGTTTGTTCGTTTGTTCGTTTGTTCGTTTGTTCGTTTGCTCGTTTGCTCGTTTGTTCGTTTGTTCGTTGGTTCGTTGGTTCGTTGGTTCGTTGGTTCGTTTGTTCGTTTGTTCGTTTGTTCGTTTGTTCGTTTGTTCGTTTGTTCGTTTGTTCGTTGGTTCGTTGGTTCGTTGGTTCGTTGGTTCGTTTGTTCGTTGGTTCGTTGGTTCGTTGGTTCGTTGGTTCGTTGGTTCGTTGGTTCGTTGGATCGTTGGATCGTTGGTTCGTTGGTTCGTTGGTTCGTTGGTTCGTTGGTTCGTTGGTTCGTTGGTTCGTTGGTTCGTTGGTTCGTTGGTTCGTTGGTTCGTTGGTTCGTTGGTTCGTTGGTTCGTTGGTTCGTTGGTTCGTTGGTTCGTTGGTTCGTTGGTTCGTTGGTTCGTTGGTTCGTTGTTTCGTTGTTTCGTTGTTTCGTTGTTTCGTTGTGTCGTTGTTTCGTTGTTTCGTTGTTTCGTTGTTTCGTTGTTTCGTTGTTTCGTTGTTTCGTTGTTTCGTTGTTTCGTTGTTTCGTTGTTTCGTTGTTTCGTTGTTTCGTTGTTTCGTTGTTTCGTTGTGTCGTTGTTTCGTTGTTTCGTTGTTTCGTTGTTTCGTTGTTTCGTTGTTTCGTTGTTTCGTTGTTTCGTTGTTTCGTTGTTTCGTTGTTTCGTTGTTTCGTTGTTTCGTTGTTTCGTTGTTTCGTTGTTTCGTTGTTTCGTTGTTTCGTTGTTTCGTTGTTTCGTTGTTTCGTTGTTTCGTTGTTTCGTTGTTTTGTTGGTTCTTTTGTTTCCTTGTCTCTTTGTTCGTTTGTTCGTTTGTTCTTTTGTTCGTTTGTTCGTTTGTTCGTTGGTTCGTTGGTTCGTTGGTTCGTTGGATCGTTGGTTCGTTGGTTCGTTGGTTCGTTGGTTCGTTGGTTCGTTGGTTCGTTGGTTCGTTGGTTCGTTGGTTCGTTGGTTCGTTGGTTCGTTGGTTCGTTGGTTCGTTGGTTCGTTGGTTCGTTGGTTCGTTGGTTCGTTGGTTCGTTGGTTCGTTTGTTCGTTTGTTCGTTTGTTCGTTTGTTCGTTTGTTCTTTTGTTCTTTTGTTCTTTTGTTCGTTTGTTCTTTTGTTCGTTTGTTCGTTTGTTCGTTTGTTCGTTTGTTCGTTTGTTCGTTTGTTCGTTTGTTCGTTTGTTCGTTTGCTCGTTTGCTCGTTTGTTCGTTTGTTCGTTTGTTCGTTTGTTCGTTTGTTCGTTTGTTCGTTTGTTCGTTTGTTCGTTTGTTCGTTTGCGCGTTTGCTCGTTTGTTCGTTTGTTCGTTTGTTCGTTGGTTCGTTGGTTCGTTGGTTCGTTGGTTCGTTGGTTCGTTGGTTCGTTTGTTCGTTTGTTCGTTTGTTCGTTTGTTCGTTTGTTCGTTTGTTCGTTGGTTCGTTGGTTCGTTGGTTCGTTTGTTCGTTGGTTCGTTGGTTCGTTGGTTCGTTGGTTCGTTGGTTCGTTGGTTCGTTGGTTCGTTGGTTCGTTGGATCGTTGGATCGTTGGTTCGTTGGTTCGTTGGTTCGTTGGTTCGTTGGTTCGTTGGTTCGTTGGTTCGTTGGTTCGTTGGTTCGTTGGTTCGTTGGTTCGTTGGTTCGTTGGTTCGTTGGTTCGTTTCTTCGTTTGTTCGTTTGTTCGTTTGTTCGTTTGTTCGTTTGTTCGTTAGTTCGTTTGCTCGTTTGCTCGTTCGTTCGTTTGTTCGTTTGTTCGTTGGTTCGTTGGTTCGTTTGTTCGTTTGTTCGTTTGTTCGTTTGTTCGTTTGTTCGTTTGTTCGTTTGTTCGTTTGTTCGTTTGTTCGTTTGTTCGTTTGTTCGTTTGTTCGTTGGTTCGTTGGTTCGTTGGTTCGTTGGTTCGTTGGTTCGTTGGTTCGTTGGTTCGTTGTTTCGTTGTTTCGTTGTTTCGTTGTTTCGTTGTTTCGTTGTTTCGTTGTTTCGTTGTTTCGTTGTTTCGTTGTTTCGTTGTTTCGTTGTTTCGTTGTTTTGTTGGTTCTTTTGTTTCCTTGTCTCTTTGTTCGTTTGTTCTTTTGTTCGTTTGTTCGTTGGTTCGTTGGTTCGTTGGTTCGTTGGTTCGTTGTTTCGTTGTTTCGTTGTTTCGTTGTTTCGTTGTTTCGTTGTTTCGTTGTTTCGTTGTTTCGTTGTTTCGTTGTTTCGTTGTTTCGTTGTTTCGTTGTTTCGTTGTTTCGTTGTTTCGTTGTTTCGTTGTTTCGTTGTGTCGTTGTTTCGTTGTTTCGTTGTTTCGTTGTTTCGTTGTTTCGTTGTTTCGTTGTTTCGTTGTTTCGTTGTTTCGTTGTGTCGTTGTTTCGTTGTTTCGTTGTTTCGTTGTTTCGTTGCTTCGTTGTTTCGTTGTTTCGTTGTTTCGTTGTTTCGTTGTTTCGTTGTTTCGTTGTTTCGTTGTTTCGTTGTTTCGTTGTTTCGTTGTTTCGTTGTTTCGTTGTTTCGTTGTTTCGTTGTTTCGTTGTTTCGTTGTTTCGTTGTTTTGTTGGTTCTTTTGTTTCCTTGTCTCTTTGTTCGTTTGTTCGTTTGTTCTTTTGTTCGTTTGTTCGTTTGTTCGTTGGTTCGTTGGTTCGTTGGTTCGTTGGATCGTTGGTTCGTTGGTTCGTTGGTTCGTTGGTTCGTTGGTTCGTTGGTTCGTTGGTTCGTTGGTTCGTTGGTTCGTTGGTTCGTTGGTTCGTTGGTTCGTTGGTTCGTTGGTTCGTTGGTTCGTTTGTTCGTTTGTTCGTTTGTTCGTTTGTTCTTTTGTTCTTTTGTTCGTTTGTTCGTTTGTTCGTTTGTTCGTTTGTTCGTTTGTTCGTTTGTTCGTTTGTTCGTTTGCTCGTTTGCTCGTTTGCTCGTTTGTTCGTTTGTTCGTTTGTTCGTTTGTTCGTTTGTTCGTTTGTTCGTTTGTTCGTTTGCTCGTTTGCTCGTTTGTTCGTTTGTTCGTTTGTTCGTTGGTTCGTTGGTTCGTTGGTTCGTTGGTTCGTTTGTTCGTTTGTTCGTTTGTTCGTTTGTTCGTTTGTTCGTTTGTTCGTTTGTTCGTTGGTTCGTTGGTTCGTTGGTTCGTTTGTTCGTTGGTTCGTTGGTTCGTTGGTTCGTTGGTTCGTTGGTTCGTTGGTTCGTTGGATCGTTGGATCGTTGGTTCGTTGGTTCGTTGGTTCGTTGGTTCGTTGGTTCGTTGGTTCGTTGGTTCGTTGGTTCGTTGGTTCGTTGGTTCGTTGGTTCGTTGGTTCGTTGGTTCGTTGGTTCGTTGGTTCGTTGGTTCGTTGGTTCGTTGGTTCGTTGGTTCGTTGGTTCGTTGGATCGTTGGTTCGTTGGTTCGTTGGTTCGTTGGTTCGTTGGTTCGTTGGTTCGTTGGTTCGTTGGTTCGTTGGTTCGTTGGTTCGTTGGTTCGTTGGTTCGTTGGTTCGTTGGTTCGTTGGTTCGTTGGTTCGTTGTTTCGTTGTTTCGTTGTTTCGTTGTTTCGTTGTTTCGTTGTTTCGTTGTTTCGTTGTTTCGTTGTTTCGTTGTTTCGTTGTTTCGTTGTTTCGTTGTTTCGTTGTTTCGTTGTTTCGTTGTTTCGTTGTTTCGTTGTTTCGTTGTTTCGTTGTTTCGTTGTTTCGTTGTTTCGTTGTTTCGTTGTTTCGTTGTTTCGTTGTTTCGTTGTTTCGTTGTTTCGTTGTTTCGTTGTTTCGTTGTTTCGTTGTTTCGTGGTTTCGTTGTTTCGTTGTTTCGTTGTTTCGTTGTTTCGTTGTTTCGTTGTTTCGTTGTTTCGTTGTTTCGTTGTTTCGTTGTTTCGTTGTTTCGTTGTTTCGTTGTTTCGTTGTTTCGTTGTTTTGTTGGTTCTTTTGTTTCCTTGTCTCTTTGTTCGTTTGTTCTTTTGTTCGTTTGTTCGTTGGTTCGTTGGTTCGTTGGTTCGTTGGTTCGTTGGTTCGTTGGTTCGTTGTTTCGTTGTTTCGTTGTTTCGTTGTTTCGTTGTTTCGTTGTTCCGTTGTTTCGTTGTTTCGTTGTTTCGTTGTTTCGTTGTTTCGTTGTTTCGTTGTTTCGTTGTTTCGTTGTTTCGTTGTGTCGTTGTTTCGTTGTTTCGTTGTTTCGTTGTTTCGTTGTGTCGTTGTTTCGTTGTTTCGTTGTTTCGTTGTTTCGTTGTTTCGTTGTTTCGTTGTTTCGTTGTTTCGTTGTTTCGTTGTTTCGTTGTTTCGTTGGTTCGTTTGTTCGTTTGTTCGTTTGTTCGTTTGTTCTTTTGTTCTTTTGTTCGTTTGTTCGTTTGTTCGTTTGTTCGTTTGTTCGTTTGTTCGTTTGTTCGTTTGTTCGTTGGTTCGTTTGTTCGTTGGTTCGTTGGTTCGTTGGTTCGTTGGTTCGTTGGTTCGTTGGTTCGTTGGATCGTTGGTTCGTTGGTTCGTTGGTTCGTTTGTTCGTTTGTTCGTTTGTTCGTTTGTTCGTTTGTTCGTTTGTTCGTTTGTTCGTTGGTTCGTTGGTTCGTTGGTTCGTTTGTTCGTTGGTTCGTTGGTTCGTTGGTTCGTTGGTTCGTTGGTTCGTTGGTTCGTTGGATCGTTGGATCGTTGGTTCGTTGGTTCGTTGGTTCGTTGGTTCGTTGGTTCGTTGGTTCGTTGGTTCGTTGGTTCGTTGGTTCGTTGGTTCGTTGGTTCGTTGGTTCGTTGGTTCGTTGGTTCGTTGGTTCGTTGGTTCGTTGGTTCGTTGGTTCGTTGGTTCGTTGGATCGTTGGTTCGTTGGTTCGTTGGTTCGTTGGTTCGTTGGTTCGTTGGTTCGTTGGTTCGTTGGTTCGTTGGTTCGTTGGTTCGTTGGTTCGTTGGTTCGTTGGTTCGTTGGTTCGTTGGTTCGTTGGTTTCGTTGTTTCGTTGTTTCGTTGTTTCGTTGTTTCGTTGTTTCGTTGTTTCGTTGTTTCGTTGTTTCGTTGTTTCGTTGTTTCGTTGTTTCGTTGTTTCGTTGTTTCGTTGTTTCGTTGTTTCGTTGTTTCGTTGTTTCGTTGTTTCGTTGTTTCGTTGTTTCGTTGTTTCGTTGTTTCGTTGTTTCGTTGTTTCGTTGTTTCGTTGTTTCGTTGTTTCGTTGTTTCGTTGTTTCGTTGTTTCGTTGTTTCGTTGTTTCGTTGTTTCGTTGTTTCGTTGTTTCGTTGTTTCGTTGTTTCGTTGTTTCGTTGTTTCGTTGTTTCGTTGTTTCGTTGTTTCGTTGTTTTGTTGGTTCTTTTGTTTCCTTGTCTCTTTGTTCGTTTGTTCTTTTGTTCGTTTGTTCGTTGGTTCGTTGGTTCGTTGGTTCGTTGGTTCGTTGGTTCGTTGGTTCGTTGTTTCGTTGTTTCGTTGTTTCGTTGTTTCGTTGTTTCGTTGTTCCGTTGTTTCGTTGTTTCGTTGTTTCGTTGTTTCGTTGTTTCGTTGTTTCGTTGTTTCGTTGTTTCGTTGTGTCGTTGTTTCGTTGTTTCGTTGTTTCGTTGTTTCGTTGTTTCGTTGTTTCGTTGTTTCGTTGTTTCGTTGTTTCGTTGTTTCGTTGTTTCGTTGTTTCGTTGTTTCGTTGTTTCGTTGTTTCGTTGTTTCGTTGTTTCGTTGTTTCGTTGTTTCGTTGTTTCGTTGTTTCGTTGTTTCGTTGTTTCGTTGTTTCGTTGTTTCGTTGTTTCGTTGTTTCGTTGTTTCGTTGTTTCGTTGTTTCGTTGTTTCGTTGTTTCGTTGTTTCGTTGTTTCGTTGTTTCGTTGTTTCGTTGTTTCGTTGTTTCGTTGTTTCGTTGTTTCGTTGTTTCGTTGTTTCGTTGTTTCGTTGTTTCGTTGTTTCGTTGTTTTGTTGGTTCTTTTGTTTCCTTGTCTCTTTGTTCGTTTGTTCGTTTGTTCGTTTGTTCTTTTGTTCGTTTGTTCGTTGGTTCGTTGGTTCGTTGGATCGTTGGTTCGTTGGTTCGTTGGTTCGTTGGTTCGTTGGTTCGTTGGTTCGTTGGTTCGTTGGTTCGTTGGTTCGTTGGTTCGTTGGTTCGTTGGTTCGTTGGTTCGTTGTTTCGTTTGTTCGTTGGTTCGTTTGTTCGTTTGTTCGTTTGTTCGTTTGTTCGTTTGTTCTTTTGTTCTTTTGTTCGTTTGTTCGTTTGTTCGTTTGTTCGTTTGTTCGTTTGTTCGTTTGTTCGTTTGTTCGTTTGCTCGTTTGCTCGTTTGTTCGTTTGTTCGTTTGTTCGTTTGTTCGTTTGTTCGTTTGTTCGTTTGTTCGTTTGTTCGTTTGCGCGTTTGCTCGTTTGTTCGTTTGTTCGTTTGTTCGTTTGTTCGTTGGTTCGTTGGTTCGTTGGTTCGTTGGTTCGTTGGTTCGTTTGTTCGTTTGTTCGTTTGTTCGTTTGTTCGTTTGTTCGTTTGTTCGTTGGTTCGTTGGTTCGTTGGTTCGTTTGTTCTTTGGTTCGTTGGTTCGTTGGTTCGTTGGTTCGTTGGTTCGTTGGTTCGTTGGATCGTTGGATCGTTGGTTCGTTGGTTCGTTGGTTCGTTGGTTCGTTGGTTCGTTGGTTCGTTGGTTCGTTGGTTCGTTGGTTCGTTGGTTCGTTGGTTCGTTGGTTCGTTGGTTCGTTGGTTCGTTGGTTCGTTGGTTCGTTGGTTCGTTGGTTCGTTGGTTCGTTGGTTCGTTGTTTCGTTGTGTCGTTGTTTCGTTGTTTCGTTGTTTCGTTGTTTCGTTGTTTCGTTGTTTCGTTGTTTCGTTGTTTCGTTGTTTCGTTGTTTCGTTGTTTCGTTGTTTCGTTGTTTCGTTGTTTCGTTGTTTCGTTGTTTCGTTGTTTCGTTGTTTCGTTGTGTCGTTGTTTCGTTGTTTCGTTGTTTCGTTGTTTCGTTGTTTCGTTGTTTCGTTGTTTCGTTGTTTCGTTGTTTCGTTGTTTCGTTGTTTCGTTGTTTCGTTGTTTCGTTGTTTCGTTGTTTCGTTGTTTTGTTGGTTCTTTTGTTTCCTTGTCTCTTTGTTCGTTTGTTCTTTTGTTCGTTTGTTCGTTGGTTCGTTGGTTCGTTGGTTCGTTGGTTCGTTGGTTCGTTGGTTCGTTGTTTCGTTGTTTCGTTGTTTCGTTGTTTCGTTGTTTCGTTGTTTCGTTGTTTCGTTGTTTCGTTGTTTCGTTGTTTCGTTGTTTCGTTGTTTCGTTGTTTCGTTGTTTCGTTGTTTCGTTGTTTCATTGTGTCGTTGTTTCGTTGTTTCGTTGTTTCGTTGTTTCGTTGTTTCGTTGTTTCGTTGTTTCGTTGTTTCGTTGTTTCGTTGTTTCGTTGTTTCGTTGTTTCGTTGTTTCGTTGTTTCGTTGTTTCGTTGTTTCGTTGTTTCGTTGTTTCGTTGTTTCGTTGTTTCGTTGTTTCGTTGTTTCGTTTGTTCGTTTGTTCTTTTGTTCTTTTGTTCGTTTGTTCGTTGGTTCGTTGGTTCGTTGGTTCGTTGGTTCGTTGGATCGTTGGTTCGTTGGTTCGTTGGTTCGTTGGTTCGTTGGTTCGTTGGTTCGTTGGTTCGTTGGTTCGTTGGTTCGTTGGTTCGTTGGTTCGTTGGTTCGTTGGTTCGTTGTTTCGTTTGTTCGTTGGTTCGTTGGTTCGTTTGTTCGTTTGTTCGTTTGTTCGTTTGTTCTTTTGTTCTTTTGTTCGTTTGTTCGTTTGTTCGTTTGTTCGTTTGTTCGTTTGTTCGTTTGTTCGTTTGTTCGTTTGCTCGTTTGCTCGTTTGTTCGTTTGTTCGTTTGTTCGTTTTTTCGTTTGTTCGTTTGTTCGTTTGTTCGTTTGTTCGTTTGCGCGTTTGCTCGTTTGTTCGTTTGTTCGTTTGTTCGTTGGTTCGTTGGTTCGTTGGTTCGTTGGTTCGTTTGTTCGTTTGTTCGTTTGTTCGTTTGTTCGTTTGTTCGTTTGTTCGTTTGTTCGTTGGTTCGTTGGTTCGTTGGTTCGTTTGTTCTTTGGTTCGTTGGTTCGTTGGTTCGTTGGTTCGTTGGTTCGTTGGTTCGTTGGATCGTTGGATCGTTGGTTCGTTGGTTCGTTGGTTCGTTGGTTCGTTGGTTCGTTGGTTCGTTGGTTCGTTGGTTCGTTGGTTCGTTGGTTCGTTGGTTCGTTGGTTCGTTGGTTCGTTGGTTCGTTGGTTCGTTGGTTCGTTGGTTCGTTGGTTCGTTGGTTCGTTGTTTCGTTGTGTCGTTGTTTCGTTGTTTCGTTGTTTCGTTGTTTCGTTGTTTCGTTGTTTCGTTGTTTCGTTGTTTCGTTGTTTCGTTGTTTCGTTGTTTCGTTGTTTCGTTGTTTCGTTGTTTCGTTGTTTCGTTGTTTCGTTGTTTCGTTGTTTCGTTGTTTCGTTGTGTCGTTGTTTCGTTGTTTCGTTGTTTCGTTGTTTCGTTGTTTCGTTGTTTCGTTGTTTCGTTGTTTCGTTGTTTCGTTGTTTCGTTGTTTCGTTGTTTCGTTGTTTCGTTGTTTCGTTGTTTCGTTGTTTCGTTGTTTCGTTGTTTCGTTGTTTCGTTGTTTCGTTGTTTCGTTGTTTCGTTGTTTCGTTGTTTCGTTGTTTCGTTGTTTCGTTGTTTCGTTGTTTCGTTGTTTCGTTGTTTCGTTGTTTCGTTGTTTCGTTGTTTCGTTGTTTCGTTGTTTCGTTGTTTCGTTGTTTCGTTGTTTCGTTGTTTTGTTGGTTCTTTTGTTTCCTTGTCTCTTTGTTCGTTTGTTCGTTTGTTCTTTTGTTCGTTTGTTCGTTTGTTCGTTGGTTCGTTGGTTCGTTGGTTCGTTGGTTCGTTGGTTCGTTGGATCGTTGGTTCGTTGGTTCGTTGGTTCGTTGGTTCGTTGGTTCGTTGGTTCGTTGGTTCGTTGGTTCGTTGGTTCGTTGGTTCGTTGGTTCGTTGGTTCGTTGGTTCGTTGGTTCGTTTGTTCGTTTGTTCGTTTGTTCTTTTGTTCTTTTGTTCGTTTGTTCGTTTGTTCGTTTGTTCGTTTGTTCGTTTGTTCGTTTGTTCGTTTGTTCGTTTGTTCGTTTGTTCGTTTGTTCGTTTGCTCGTTTGCTCGTTTGTTCGTTTGTTCGTTTGTTCGTTTGTTCGTTTGTTCGTTTGTTCGTTTGTTCGTTTGTTCGTTTGCTCGTTTGCTCGTTTGTTCGTTTGTTCGTTTGTTCGTTGGTTCGTTGGTTCGTTGGTTCGTTGGTTCGTTTGTTCGTTTGTTCGTTTGTTCGTTTGTTCGTTTGTTCGTTTGTTCGTTGGTTCGTTGGTTCGTTGGTTCGTTTGTTCGTTGGTTCGTTGGTTCGTTGGTTCGTTGGTTCGTTGGTTCGTTGGTTCGTTGGATCGTTGGATCGTTGGTTCGTTGGTTCGTTGGTTCGTTGGTTCGTTGGTTCGTTGGTTCGTTGGTTCGTTGGTTCGTTGGTTCGTTGGTTCGTTGGTTCGTTGGTTCGTTGTTCGTTGGTTCGTTGGTTCGTTGGTTCGTTGGTTCGTTGGTTCGTTGGTTCGTTGGTTCGTTGGTTCGTTGGTTCGTTGGTTCGTTGGTTCGTTGGTTCGTTGGTTCGTTGGTTCGTTGGTTCGTTGGTTCGTTGGTTCGTTGGTTCGTTGGTTCGTTTGTTCGTTTGTTCGTTTGCTCGTTTGCTCGTTCGTTCGTTCGTTCGTTTGTTCGTTGGTTCGTTGGTTCGTTTGTTCGTTTGTTCGTTTGTTCGTTTGTTCGTTTGTTCGTTTGTTCGTTTGTTCGTTTGTTCGTTGGTTCGTTGGTTCGTTGGTTCGTTGGTTCGTTGGTTCGTTGGTTCGTTGGTTCGTTGGTTCGTTGGTTCGTTGGTACGTTGGTTCGTTGTTTCGTTGTTTCGTTGTTTCGTTGGTTCGTTGGTTCGTTGGTTCGTTGGTTCGTTGGTTCGTTGGTTCGTTGGTTCGTTGGTTCGTTGGTTCGTTGGTTCGTTGTTTCGTTGTTTCGTTGTTTCGTTGTTTCGTTGTTTCGTTGTTTCGTTGTTTCGTTGTTTCGTTGTTTCGTTGTTTCGTTGTTTCGTTGTTTCGTTGTTTCGTTGGTTCGTTTGTTCGTTTGTTCGTTTGTTCGTTTGTTCGTTTGTTCTTTTGTTCGTTTGTTCGTTGTTTCGTTGTTTCGTTGTTTCGTTGTTTCGTTGTTTCGTTGTTTCGTTGTTTCGTTGTTTCGTTGTTTCGTTGTTTCGTTGTTTCGTTGTTTCGTTGTTTCGTTGTTTCGTTGTTTCGTTGTTTCGTTGCTTCGTTGTTTCGTTGTTTCGTTGTTTCGTTGTTTCGTTGTTTCGTTGTTTCGTTGTTTCGTTGTTTCGTTGTTTCGTTGTTTCGTTGTTTCGTTGTTTCGTTGTTTCGTTGTTTCGTTGTTTCGTTGTTTCGTTGTTTCGTTGTTTCGTTGTTTCGTTGTTTCGTTGTTTCGTTGTTTCGTTGTTTCGTTGTTTCGTTGCTTCGTTGTTTCGTTGTTTCGTTGTTTCGTTGTTTCGTTGTTTCGTTGTTTCGTTGTTTCGTTGTTTCGTTGTTTATTGTTTCGTTGTTTCGTTGTTTCGTTGTTTCGTTGTTTCGTTGTTTCGTTGTTTCGTTGTTTCTTTGTTTCGTTGTTTTGTTGGTTCTTTTGTTTCCTTGTCTCTTTGTTCGTTTGTTCGTTTGTTCTTTTGTTCGTTTGTTCGTTTGTTCGTTTGTTCGTTGGTTCGTTGGTTCGTTGGTTCGTTGGTTCGTTGGATCGTTGGTTCGTTGGTTCGTTGGTTCGTTGGTTCGTTGGTTCGTTGGTTCGTTGGTTCGTTTGCTCGTTTGTTCGTTTGTTCGTTTGTTCGTATGTTCGTTTGTTCGTTTGTTCGTTTGTTCGTTTGTTCGTTTGTTCGTTTGCTCGTTTGCTCGTTTGTTCGTTTGTTCGTTTGTTCGTTGGTTCGTTGGTTCGTTGGTTCGTTGGTTCGTTTGTTCGTTTGTTCGTTTGTTCGTTTGTTCGTTTGTTCGTTTGTTCGTTGGTTCGTTGGTTCGTTGGTTCGTTTGTTCGTTGGTTCGTTGTTTCGTTGTTTCGTTGTTTCGTTGTTTCGTTGTTTCGTTGTTTCGTTGTTTCGTTGTTTCGTTGTTTCGTTGTTTCGTTGTTTCGTTGTTTCGTTGTTTCGTTGTTTCGTTGTTTCGTTGTTTCGTTGTTTCGTTGTTTCGTTGTTTCGTTGTTTCGTTGTTTCGTTGCTTCGTTGTTTCGTTGTTTCGTTGTTTCGTTGTTTCGTTGTTTCGTTGTTTCGTTGTTTCGTTGTTTCGTTGTTTCGTTGTTTCGTTGTTTCGTTGTTTCGTTGTTTTCGTTGTTTCGTTGTTTCGTTGTTTCGTTGTTTCGTTGTTTCGTTGTTTCGTTGTTTCGTTGTTTCGTTGCTTCGTTGTTTCGTTGTTTCGTTGTTTCGTTGTTTCGTTGTTTCGTTGTTTCGTTGTTTCGTTGTTTCGTTGTTTCGTTGTTTCGTTGTTTCGTTGTTTCGTTGTTTCGTTGTTTCGTTGTTTCGTTGTTTTGTTGGTTCTTTTGTTTCCTTGTCTCTTTGTTCGTTTGTTCGTTTGTTCTTTTGTTCGTTTGTTCGTTTGTTCGTTTGTTCGTTGGTTCGTTGGTTCGTTGGTTCGTTGGTTCGTTGGTTCGTTGGATCGTTGGTTCGTTGGTTCGTTGGTTCGTTGGTTCGTTGGTTCGTTGGTTCGTTGGTTCGTTGGTTCGTTGGTTCGTTGGTTCGTTGGTTCGTTGGTTCGTTTGTTCGTTTGTTCGTTTGTTCGTTTGTTCGTTTGTTCTTTTGTTCTTTTGTTCGTTTGTTCGTTTGTTCGTTTGTTCGTTTGTTCGTTTGTTCGTTTGTTCGTTTGTTCGTTTGCTCGTTTGCTCGTTTGTTCGTTTGTTCGTTTGTTCGTTTGTTCGTTTGTTCGTTTGTTCGTTTGTTCGTTTGCTCGTTTGCTCGTTTGTTCGTTTGTTCGTTTGTTCGTTGGTTCGTTGGTTCGTTGGTTCGTTGGTTCGTTTGTTCGTTTGTTCGTTTGTTCGTTTGTTCGTTTGTTCGTTTGTTCGTTTGTTCGTTTGTTCGTTTGTTCTTTTGCGCGTTTGCTCGTTTGTTCGTTTGTTCGTTTGTTCGTATGTTCGTTTGTTCGTTTGTTCGTTTGTTCGTTTGTTCGTTTGTTCGTTTGCTCGTTTGCTCGTTTGTTCGTTTGTTCGTTTGTTCGTTGGTTCGTTGGTTCGTTGGTTCGTTGGTTCGTTTGTTCGTTTGTTCGTTTGTTCGTTTGTTCGTTTGTTCGTTTGTTCGTTGGTTCGTTGGTTCGTTGGTTCGTTTGTTCGTTGGTTCGTTGTTTCGTTGTTTCGTTGTTTCGTTGTTTCGTTGTTTCGTTGTTTCGTTGTTTCGTTGTTTCGTTGTTTCGTTGTTTCGTTGTTTCGTTGTTTCGTTGTTTCGTTGTTTCGTTGTTTCGTTGTTTCGTTGTTTCGTTGTTTCGTTGTTTCGTTGTTTCGTTGCTTCGTTGTTTCGTTGTTTCGTTGTTTCGTTGTTTCGTTGTTTCGTTGTTTCGTTGTTTCGTTGTTTCGTTGTTTCGTTGTTTCGTTGTTTCGTTGTTTCGTTGTTTCGTTGTTTCGTTGTTTCGTTGTTTCGTTGTTTCGTTGCTTCGTTGTTTCGTTGTTTCGTTGTTTCGTTGTTTCGTTGTTTCGTTGTTTCGTTGTTTCGTTGTTTCGTTGTTTCGTTGTTTCGTTGTTTCGTTGTTTCGTTGTTTCGTTGTTTCGTTGTTTCGTTGTTTCGTTGTTTCATTGTGTCGTTGTTTCGTTGTTTCGTTGTTTCGTTGTTTCGTTGTTTCGTTGTTTCGTTGTTTCGTTGTTTCGTTGTTTCGTTGTTTCGTTGTTTCGTTGTTTCGTTGTTTCGTTGTTTCGTTGTTTCGTTGTTTCGTTGTTTCGTTGTTTCGTTGTTTCGTTGTTTCGTTGTTTCGTTGTTTCGTTTGTTCGTTTGTTCTTTTGTTCTTTTGTTCGTTTGTTCGTTGGTTCGTTGGTTCGTTGGTTCGTTGGTTCGTTGGATCGTTGGTTCGTTGGTTCGTTGGTTCGTTGGTTCGTTGGTTCGTTGGTTCGTTGGTTCGTTGGTTCGTTGGTTCGTTGGTTCGTTGGTTCGTTGGTTCGTTGTTTCGTTTGTTCGTTGGTTCGTTGGTTCGTTTGTTCGTTTGTTCGTTTGTTCGTTTGTTCTTTTGTTCTTTTGTTCGTTTGTTCGTTTGTTCGTTTGTTCGTTTGTTCGTTTGTTCGTTTGTTCGTTTGTTCGTTTGCTCGTTTGCTCGTTTGTTCGTTTGTTCGTTTGTTCGTTTTTTCGTTTGTTCGTTTGTTCGTTTGTTCGTTTGTTCGTTTGCGCGTTTGCTCGTTTGTTCGTTTGTTCGTTTGTTCGTTGGTTCGTTGGTTCGTTGGATCGTTGGTTCGTTGGTTCGTTTGTTCGTTTGTTCGTTTGTTCGTTTGTTCGTTTGTTCGTTTGTTCGTTGGTTCGTTGGTTCGTTGGTTCGTTTGTTCTTTGGTTCGTTGGTTCGTTGGTTCGTTGGTTCGTTGGTTCGTTGGTTCGTTGGATCGTTGGATCGTTGGTTCGTTGGTTCGTTGGTTCGTTGGTTCGTTGGTTCGTTGGTTCGTTGGTTCGTTGGTTCGTTGGTTCGTTGGTTCGTTGGTTCGTTGGTTCGTTGGTTCGTTGGTTCGTTGGTTCGTTGGTTCGTTGGTTCGTTGGTTCGTTGGTTCGTTGGTTCGTTGTTTCGTTGTGTCGTTGTTTCGTTGTTTCGTTGTTTCGTTGTTTCGTTGTTTCCGTTGTTTCGTTGTTTCGTTGTTTCGTTGTTTCGTTGTTTCGTTGTTTCGTTGTTTCGTTGTTTCGTTGTTTCGTTGTTTCGTTGTTTCGTTGTTTCGTTGTTTCGTTGTTTCGTTGTTTCGTTGTTTCGTTGTGTCGTTGTTTCGTTGTTTCGTTGTTTCGTTGTTTCGTTGTTTCGTTGTTTCGTTGTTTCGTTGTTTCGTTGTTTCGTTGTTTCGTTGTTTCGTTGTTTCGTTGTTTCGTTGTTTCGTTGTTTCGTTGTTTCGTTGTTTCGTTGTTTCGTTGTTTCGTTGTTTCGTTGTTTCGTTGTTTCGTTGTTTCGTTGTTTCGTTGTTTCGTTGTTTCGTTGTTTCGTTGTTTCGTTGTTTCGTTGTTTCGTTGTTTTGTTGGTTCTTTTGTTTCCTTGTCTCTTTGTTCGTTTGTTCGTTTGTTCTTTTGTTCGTTTGTTCGTTTGTTCGTTGGTTCGTTGGTTCGTTGGTTCGTTGGTTCGTTGGATCGTTGGTTCGTTGGTTCGTTGGTTCGTTGGTTCGTTGGTTCGTTGGTTCGTTGGTTCGTTGGTTCGTTGGTTCGTTGGTTCGTTGGTTCGTTGGTTCGTTGGTTCGTTGGTTCGTTGGTTCGTTTGTTCGTTTGTTCGTTTGTTCGTTTGTTCTTTTGTTCTTTTGTTCGTTTGTTCGTTTGTTCGTTTGTTCGTTTGTTCGTTTGTTCGTTTGTTCGTTTGTTCGTTTGTTCGTTTGTTCGTTTGTTCGTTTGCTCGTTTGCTCGTTTGTTCGTTTGTTCGTTTGTTCGTTTGTTCGTTTGTTCGTTTGTTCGTTTGTTCGTTTGTTCGTTTGCTCGTTTGCTCGTTTGTTCGTTTGTTCGTTTGTTCGTTGGTTCGTTGGTTCGTTTGTTCGTTTGTTCGTTTGTTCGTTTGTTCGTTTGTTCGTTTGTTCGTTTGTTCGTTTGTTCGTTGGTTCGTTGGTTCGTTGGTTCGTTGGTTCGTTGGTTCGTTGGTTCGTTGGTTCGTTGGTTCGTTGGTTCGTTGGTACGTTGGTTCGTTGTTTCGTTGTTTCGTTGTTTCGTTGGTTCGTTGGTTCGTTGGTTCGTTGGTTCGTTGGTTCGTTGGTTCGTTGGTTCGTTGTTTCGTTGTTTCGTTGTTTCGTTGTTTCGTTGTTTCGTTGTTTCGTTGTTTCGTTGTTTCGTTGTTTCGTTGTTTCGTTGTTTCGTTGTTTCGTTGTTTCGTTGTTTCGTTGGTTCGTTTGTTCGTTTGTTCGTTTGTTCGTTTGTTCGTTTGTTCTTTTGTTCGTTTGTTCGTTGTTTCGTTGTTTCGTTGTTTCGTTGTTTCGTTGCTTCGTTGTTTCGTTGTTTCGTTGTTTCGTTGTTTCGTTGTTTCGTTGTTTCGTTGTTTCGTTGTTTCGTTGTTTCGTTGTTTCGTTGTTTCGTTGTTTCGTTGTTTCGTTGTTTCGTTGTTTCGTTGTTTCGTTGTTTCGTTGTTTCGTTGTTTCGTTGTTTCGTTGTTTCGTTGCTTCGTTGTTTCGTTGTTTCGTTGTTTCGTTGTTTCGTTGTTTCGTTGTTTCGTTGTTTCGTTGTTTCGTTGTTTATTGTTTCGTTGTTTCGTTGTTTCGTTGTTTCGTTGTTTCGTTGTTTCGTTGTTTCGTTGTTTCTTTGTTTCGTTGTTTTGTTGGTTCTTTTGTTTCCTTGTCTCTTTGTTCGTTTGTTCGTTTGTTCTTTTGTTCGTTTGTTCGTTTGTTCGTTTGTTCGTTGGTTCGTTGGTTCGTTGGTTCGTTGGTTCGTTGGATCGTTGGTTCGTTGGTTCGTTGGTTCGTTGGTTCGTTGGTTCGTTGGTTCGTTGGTTCGTTTGCTCGTTTGTTCGTTTGTTCGTTTGTTCGTATGTTCGTTTGTTCGTTTGTTCGTTTGTTCGTTTGTTCGTTTGTTCGTTTGCTCGTTTGCTCGTTTGTTCGTTTGTTCGTTTGTTCGTTGGTTCGTTGGTTCGTTGGTTCGTTGGTTCGTTTGTTCGTTTGTTCGTTTGTTCGTTTGTTCGTTTGTTCGTTTGTTCGTTGGTTCGTTGGTTCGTTGGTTCGTTTGTTCGTTGGTTCGTTGTTTCGTTGTTTCGTTGTTTCGTTGTTTCGTTGTTTCGTTGTTTCGTTGTTTCGTTGTTTCGTTGTTTCGTTGTTTCGTTGTTTCGTTGTTTCGTTGTTTCGTTGTTTCGTTGTTTCGTTGTTTCGTTGTTTCGTTGTTTCGTTGTTTCGTTGCTTCGTTGTTTCGTTGTTTCGTTGTTTCGTTGTTTCGTTGTTTCGTTGTTTCGTTGTTTCGTTGTTTCGTTGTTTCGTTGTTTCGTTGTTTCGTTGTTTCGTTGTTTCGTTGTTTCGTTGTTTCGTTGTTTCGTTGTTTCGTTGTTTCGTTGTTTCGTTGTTTCGTTGCTTCGTTGTTTCGTTGTTTCGTTGTTTCGTTGTTTCGTTGTTTCGTTGTTTCGTTGTTTCGTTGTTTCGTTGTTTCGTTGTTTCGTTGTTTCGTTGTTTCGTTGTTTCGTTGTTTCGTTGTTTTGTTGGTTCTTTTGTTTCCTTGTCTCTTTGTTCGTTTGTTCGTTTGTTCTTTTGTTCGTTTGTTCGTTTGTTCGTTTGTTCGTTGGTTCGTTGGTTCGTTGGTTCGTTGGTTCGTTGGTTCGTTGGATCGTTGGTTCGTTGGTTCGTTGGTTCGTTGGTTCGTTGGTTCGTTGGTTCGTTGGTTCGTTGGTTCGTTGGTTCGTTGGTTCGTTGGTTCGTTTGTTCGTTTGTTCGTTTGTTCGTTTGTTCGTTTGTTCTTTTGTTCTTTTGTTCGTTTGTTCGTTTGTTCGTTTGTTCGTTTGTTCGTTTGTTCGTTTGTTCGTTTGTTCGTTTGCTCGTTTGCTCGTTTGTTCGTTTGTTCGTTTGTTCGTTTGTTCGTTTGTTCGTTTGTTCGTTTGTTCGTTTGTTCGTTTGCTCGTTTGCTCGTTTGTTCGTTTGTTCGTTTGTTCGTTGGTTCGTTGGTTCGTTGGTTCGTTGGTTCGTTTGTTCGTTTGTTCGTTTGTTCGTTTGTTCGTTTGTTCGTTTGTTCGTTTGTTCGTTTGTTCGTTTGTTCTTTTGCGCGTTTGCTCGTTTGTTCGTTTGTTCGTTTGTTCGTATGTTCGTTTGTTCGTTTGTTCGTTTGTTCGTTTGTTCGTTTGTTCGTTTGCTCGTTTGCTCGTTTGTTCGTTTGTTCGTTTGTTCGTTGGTTCGTTGGTTCGTTGGTTCGTTGGTTCGTTTGTTCGTTTGTTCGTTTGTTCGTTTGTTCGTTTGTTCGTTTGTTCGTTGGTTCGTTGGTTCGTTGGTTCGTTTGTTCGTTGGTTCGTTGTTTCGTTGTTTCGTTGTTTCGTTGTTTCGTTGTTTCGTTGTTTCGTTGTTTCGTTGTTTCGTTGTTTCGTTGTTTCGTTGTTTCGTTGTTTCGTTGTTTCGTTGTTTCGTTGTTTCGTTGTTTCGTTGTTTCGTTGTTTCGTTGTTTCGTTGCTTCGTTGTTTCGTTGTTTCGTTGTTTCGTTGTTTCGTTGTTTCGTTGTTTCGTTGTTTCGTTGTTTCGTTGTTTCGTTGTTTCGTTGTTTCGTTGTTTCGTTGTTTCGTTGTTTCGTTGTTTCGTTGCTTCGTTGTTTCGTTGTTTCGTTGTTTCGTTGTTTCGTTGTTTCGTTGTTTCGTTGTTTCGTTGTTTCGTTGTTTCGTTGTTTCGTTGTTTCGTTGTTTCGTTGTTTCGTTGTTTCGTTGTTTCGTTGTTTCGTTGTTTTGTTGGTTCTTTTGTTTCCTTGTCTCTTTGTTCGTTTGTTCGTTTGTTCTTTTGTTCGTTTGTTCGTTTGTTCGTTTGTTCGTTGGTTCGTTGGTTCGTTGGTTCGTTGGTTCGTTGGTTCGTTGGATCGTTGGTTCGTTGGTTCGTTGGTTCGTTGGTTCGTTGGTTCGTTGGTTCGTTGGTTCGTTGGTTCGTTGGTTCGTTGGTTCGTTGGTTCGTTTGTTCGTTGGTTCGTTTGTTCGTTGGTTCGTTGTTTCGTTGTTTCGTTGTTTCGTTGTTTCGTTGTTTCGTTGTTTCGTTGTTTCGTTGTTTCGTTGTTTCGTTGTTTCGTTGTTTCGTTGTTTCGTTGTTTCGTTGTTTCGTTGTTTCGTTGTTTCGTTGCTTCGTTGTTTCGTTGTTTCGTTGTTTCGTTGTTTCGTTGTTTCGTTGTTTCGTTGTTTCGTTGTTTCGTTGTTTCGTTGTTTCGTTGTTTCGTTGTTTCGTTGTTTCGTTGTTTCGTTGTTTCGTTGTTTCGTTGTTTCGTTGTTTCGTTGTTTTGTTGGTTCTTTTGTTTCCTTGTCTCTTTGTTCGTTTGTTCGTTTGTTCTTTTGTTCGTTTGTTCGTTTGTTCGTTTGTTCGTTTGTTCGTTTGTTCGTTTGTTCGTTTGTTCTTTTGTTCTTTTGTTCGTTTGTTCGTTTGTTCGTTTGTTCGTTTGTTCGTTGGTTCGTTGGTTCGTTGGTTCGTTGGTTCGTTGGATCGTTGGTTCGTTGGTTCGTTGGTTCGTTGGTTCGTTGGTTCGTTGGTTCGTTGGTTCGTTGGTTCGTTGGTTCGTTGGTTCGTTGGTTCGTTGGTTCGTTGGTTCGTTGGTTCGTTGGTTCGTTTGTTCGTTTGTTCGTTTGTTCGTTTGTTCTTTTGTTCTTTTGTTCGTTTGTTCGTTTGTTCGTTTGTTCGTTTGTTCGTTTGTTCGTTTGTTCGTTTGTTCGTTTGCTCGTTTGCTCGTTTGTTCGTTTGTTCGTTTGTTCGTATGTTCGTTTGTTCGTTTGTTCGTTTGTTCGTTTGTTCGTTTGTTCGTTTGCTCGTTTGCTCGTTTGTTCGTTTGTTCGTTTGTTCGTTGGTTCGTTGGTTCGTTGGTTCGTTGGTTCGTTTGTTCGTTTGTTCGTTTGTTCGTTTGTTCGTTTGTTCGTTTGTTCGTTGGTTCGTTGGTTCGTTGGTTCGTTTGTTCGTTGGTTCGTTGGTTCGTT
Organism: Andrena cerasifolii; assembly: GCF_050908995.1. Lineage (NCBI taxonomy): Eukaryota > Metazoa > Arthropoda > Insecta > Hymenoptera > Andrenidae > Andrena > Andrena cerasifolii. The sequence continues at coordinate 33,800 of NW_027485600.1, forward strand.
GGTTCGTTGGTTCGTTGGTTCGTTGGTTCTTTGGTTCGTTGGTTCTTTGGTTCGTTGGTTCGTTGGTTCGTTGGTTCGT
>NW_027485601.1:0-33842 GCF_050908995.1 Andrena cerasifolii
AGCGAGAAGTGGGGCAGAAGTTTCGAGACAGAGACTGTTTAACGAAGAGACGCAGAATTTTCGAACGCCTCTTGAAAGGAATGCGCCTCATATTAGCAACTTTAAAGCGATGCCTTTGAAGCTGAAATTTAGTATACCTCTTTCCACTTCATGTTCTCATGATATATTGGCCAAAATCTGGCGAAAATTTTCAGAACGCACAAAATTGCGCTTTGTAACAGGAGAACATGCCGTCGAAAGGGATGGCACAAAGTAACGTCTCCGGAGAGCAAATCAAAGAGCGCGAAGTGGCGCAGATGTTTTGAGACAGTGACTGTTTAACGAAGAGACGCAGAATTTTCGAACACCTCTTGAAAGGCCTCCGCCTCTTATTTCCAACTTTAAGGCGGTGCCTTTGAAGCTGAAATTTAGTATACCTCTTTCCACTTCATGTTCTCATGATATATTGGCCAATATCTGGCGAAAATTTTCAGAATGCACAAAATTGCGCTTTGTAACAGGAGAACATGCCGTCGAAAGGGATGGCACAAAGTAACGTCTCCGGAGAGCAAATCAAAGAGCGAGAAGTGGCGCAGATGTTTCGAGACAGTGACTGTTTAACGAAGAGACGCAGAATTTTCGAACGCCTCTTGAAAGGCCTGCGCCTCTTATTAGCAACTTTACGGCGATGCATTTGAAGCTGAAATTTAGTATACCTCATTCCACTTCATGTTCTCCTGATATATTGGCCAAAACCTGCGAATATTTTCAGAATGCACAAAATTGCGCTTTGTAACAGGAGATCATGCCGTCGAAAGGGATGGCACATAGTAACGTCTCCGGAGAGCAAATCAAAGAGCGCGAAGTGGCGCAGATGTTTTGAGACAGTGACTGTTAACGAAGAGACGCAGAATTTTCGAACACCTCTTGAAAGGCCTCCGCCTCTTATTTCCAACTTTAAGGCGGTCCCTTTGAAGCTGAAATTTAGTATACCTCTTTCCACTTCATGTTCTCATGATATATTGGCCAATATCTGGCGAAAATTTTCAGAATGCACAAAATTGCGCTTTGTAACAGGAGAACATGCCGTCGAAAGGGATGGCACAAATTAACGTCTCCGGAGAGCAAATCAAAGAGCGAGAAGTGGCGCAGATGTTTCGAGACAGTGAGTGTTTAACGAAGAGACGCAGAATTTTCGAACGCCTCTTGAAAGGCCTGCGCCTCTTATTAGCAACTTTACGGCGATGCATTTGAAGCTGAAATTTAGTATACCTCATTCCACTTCATGTTCTCCTGATATATTGGCCAAAACCTGCGAATATTTCAGAATGCACAAAATTGCGCTTTGTAACAGGAGATCATGCCGTTGAAAGAGATGGCACAAAGTAACGTCTCCGGAGAGCAAATCAGTGAGCGAGAAGTGGGGCAGAAGTTTCGAGACAGAGACTGTTTAACGAAGAGACGCAGAATTTTCGAACGCCTCTTGAAAGGAATGCGCCTCATATTAGCAACTTTAAAGCGATGCCTTTGAAGCTGAAATTTAGTATACCTCTTTCCACTTCATGTTCTCATGATATATTGGCCAAAATCTGGCGAAAATTTTCAGAACGCACAAAATTGCGCTTTGTAACAGGAGAACATGCCGTCGAAAGGGATGGCACAAAGTAACGTCTCCGGAGAGCAAATCAAAGAGCGCGAAGTGGCGCAGATGTTTTGAGACAGTGACTGTTTAACGAAGAGACGCAGAATTTTCGAACACCTCTTGAAAGGCCTCCGCCTCTTATTTCCAACTTTAAGGCGGTGCCTTTGAAGCTGAAATTTAGTATACCTCTTTCCACTTCATGTTCTCATGATATATTGGCCAATATCTGGCGAAAATTTTCAGAATGCACAAAATTGCGCTTTGTAACAGGAGAACATGCCGTCGAAAGGGATGGCACAAAGTAACGTCTCCGGAGAGCAAATCAAAGAGCGAGAAGTGGCGCAGATGTTTCGAGACAGTGACTGTTTAACGAAGAGACGCAGAATTTTCGAACGCCTCTTGAAAGGCCTGCGCCTCTTATTAGCAACTTTACGGCGATGCATTTGAAGCTGAAATTTAGTATACCTCATTCCACTTCATGTTCTCCTGATATATTGGCCAAAACCTGCGAATATTTTCAGAATGCACAAAATTGCGCTTTGTAACAGGAGATCATGCCGTCGAAAGGGATGGCACATAGTAACGTCTCCGGAGAGCAAATCAAAGAGCGAGAAGTGGCGCAGATGTTTCGAGACAGTGAGTGTTTAACGAAGAGACGCAGAATTTTCGAACGCCTCTTGAAAGGCCTGCGCCTCTTATTAGCAACTTTACGGCGATGCATTTGAAGCTGAAATTTAGTATACCTCATTCCACTTCATGTTCTCCTGATATATTGGCCAAAACCTGCGAATATTTTCAGAATGCACAAAATAGCGCTTTGTAACAGGAGATCATGCCGTTGAAAGAGATGTCACAAAGTAACGTCTCCGGAGAGCAAATCAAAGAGCGAGGAGTGGCGCATATGTTTCGAGACAGTGACTGTTAAACGAAGAGACGCAGAATTTTCGAACGCCACTTGAAAGGCCTCCGCCTCTTATTGGCAACTTTAAGGCGATGCATTTGAACCTGAAATTTAGTATACCTCTTTCCACTTCATGTTCTCATGATATATTGGCAAAAATCTGGCGAAAATTTTGGGAATGCACAACATTGGGCTTTGTAAGAGGAGAACATGCCGTCGAAAGAGATGGCACAAAGTAACGTCTCCGGAGAGCAAATCAAAGAGCGAGAAGTAGCGCAGATGTTTCGAGACAGTGACTGTCTAACGAAGAGACGCAGAATTTTCGAACACCTCTTGAAAGGCCTGCGCCTCTTATTGGCAACTTTAAGGCGATGCTTTTGAACCTGAAATTTAGTATACCTCTTTCCACTTCATGTTCTCGTGATATATTGGCCAAAATCTGGCGAATATTTTCAGAATGCACAAAATTGCGCTTTGTAACAGGAGATCATGCCGTTGAAAGAGATGGCACAAGTAACGTCTCCGGAGAGCAAATCGACGAGCGAGGAGTGGCGCAGATGTTTCGAGACAGTGACTGTTAAACTAAGAGACGCAGAATTTTCGAACGCCTCTTGAAAGGAATGCGCCTCATATTAGCAACTTTAAAGCGATGCCTTTGAAGCTGAAATTTAGCGTACCTCTTTCCACTTCATGTTCTCCTGATACATTGGCCAAAATTTGACGAAAATTTTCAGAATGGACAAAATTGCGCTTTGTAACACGAGAACATGCCGTTGAAAGAGATGGCACAAAGTAACGTCTCCGGAGAGCAAATCAAAGAGCGAGAAGTGGCGCAGATGTTTCGAGACAGTGACTGTTTAACGAAGAGACGCAGAATTTTCGAACGCCTCTTGAAAGGCCTGCGCCTCTTATTGGCAACTTTAAGGCGATGCATTTGAACCTGAAATTTAGTATACCTCTTTCCACTTCATGTTCTCATGATATATTGGCCAAAATCTGGCGAATATTTTCAGAATGCACAAAATTGCGTTTTGTAACAGGAGATCATGCCGTTGAAAGAGATGGCACAAGTAACGTCTCCGGAGAGCAAATCGACGAGCGAGGAGTGGCGCAAATGTTTTGAGACAGTGACTGTTTAACGAAGAGACGCAGAATTTTCGAACACCTCTTGAAAGGCCTCCGCCTCTTATTTCCAACTTTAAGGCGGTGCCTTTGAAGCTGAAATTTAGTATACCTCTTTCCACTTCATGTTCTCATGATATATTGGCCAAAATCTGGCGAAAATTTTTAGAACGCACAAAATTGCGTTTTGTAACAGGAGAACATGCCGTCGAAAGGGATGGCACAAAGTAACGTCTCCGGAGAGCAAATCAAAGAGCGAGAAGTAGCGCAGATGTTTCGAGACAGTGACTGTTTAACGAAGAGACGCTGAATTTTCGAACGCCTCTTGAAAGGCCTGCGCCTCTTATTAGCAACTTTACGGCGATGCATTTGAAGCTGAAATTTAATATACCTCTTTCCACTTCATGTTCTCATGATATATTGGCCAATATCTGGCGAAAATTTTCAGAATGCACAAAATTGCGCTTTGTAACAGGAGAACATGCCGTCGAAAGGGATGGCACAAAGTAACGTCTCCGGAGAGCAAATCAAAGAGCGAGAAGTGGCGCAGATGTTTCGAGACAGTGACTGTTTAACGAAGAGACGCAGAATTTTCGAACGCCTCTTGAAAGGCCTGCGCCTCTTATTAGCAACTTTACGGCGATGCATTTGAAGCTGAAATTTAGTATACCTCATTCCACTTCATGTTCTCCTGATATATTGGCCAAAACCTGCGAATATTTTCAGAATGCACAAAATTGCGCTTTGTAACAGGAGATCATGCCGTTGAAAGAGATGGCACAAAGTAACGTCTCCGGAGAGCAAATCAAAGAGCGCGAAGTGGCGCAGATGTTTTGAGACAGTGACTGTTTAACGAAGAGACGCAGAATTTTCGAACTCCTCTTGAAAGGCCTCCGCCTCTTATTTCCAACTTTAAGGCGGTGCCTTTGAAGCTGAAATTTAGTATACCTCTTTCCACTTCATGTTCTCATGATATATTGGCCAATATCTGGCGAAAATTTTCAGAATGCACAAAATTGCGCTTTGTAACAGGAGAACATGCCGTCGAAAGGGATGGCACAAAGTAACGTCTCCGGAGAGCAAATTAAAGAGCGAGAAGTAGCGCAGATGTTTCGAGACAGTGACTGTTTAACGAAGAGACGCAGAATTTTCGAACACCTCTTGAAAGGCCTCCGCCTCTTATTTCCAACTTTAAGGCGGTGCCTTTGAAGCTGAAATTTAGTATACCTCTTTCCACTTCATGTTCTCATGATATATTGGCCAAAATCTGGCGAAAATTTTCAGAACGCACAAAATTGCGTTTTGTAACAGGAGAACATGCCGTCGAAAGGGATGGCACAAAGTAACGTCTCCGGAGAGCAAATCAAAGAGCGAGAAGTAGCGCAGATGTTTCGAGACAGTGACTGTTTAACGAAGAGACGCAGAATTTTCGAACGCCTCTTGAAAGGCCTGCGCCTCTTATTAGCAACTTTACGGCGATGCATTTGAAGCTGAAATTTAGTATACCTCATTCCACTTCATGTTCTCCTGATATATTGGCCAAAACCTGCGAATATTTTCAGAATGCACAAAATTGCGCTTTGTAACAGGAGATCATGCCGTTGAAAGAGATGGCACAAAGTAACGTCTCCGGAGAGCAAATCAAAGAGCGAGAAGTGGCGCAGATGTTTCGAGACAGTGAGTGTTTAACGAAGAGACGCAGAATTTTCGAACGCCTCTTGAAAGGCCTCCGCCTCTTATTGGCAACTTTAAGGCGATGCATTTGAACCTGAAATTTAGTATACCTCTTTCCACTTCATGTTCTCATGATATATTGGCAAAAATCTGGCGAAAATTTTCAGAATGCACAACATTGGGCTTTGTAAGAGGAGAACATACCGTCGAAAGAGATGGCACAAAGTAACGTCTCCGGAGAGCAAATCAAAGAGCGAGAAGTAGCGCAGATGTTTCGAGACAGTGACTGTTTAACGAAGAGACGCAGAATTTTCGAATGCCTCTTGAAAGGCCTGCGCCTCTTATTAGCAACTTTACGGCGATGCATTTGAAGCTGAAATTTAGTATACCTCATTCCACTTCATGTTCTCCTGATATATTGGCCAAAACCTGCGAATATTTTCAGAATGCACAAAATTGCGCTTTGCAACAGGAGATCATGCCGTTGAAAGAGATGGCACAAAGTAACGTCTCCGGAGAGCAAATCAAAGAGCGCGAAGTGGCGCAGATGTTTTGAGACAGTGACTGTTTAACGAAGAGACGCAGAATTTGCGAACTCCTCTTGAAAGGCCTCCGCCTCTTATTTCCAACTTTAAGGCGGTGCCTTTGAAGCTGAAATTTAGTATACCTCTTTCCACTTCATGTTCTCATGATATATTGGCCAATATCTGGCGAAAATTTTCAGAATGCACAAAATTGCGCTTTGTAACAGGAGAACATGCCGTCGAAAGGGATGGCACAAAGTAACGTCTCCGGAGAGCAAATCAAAGAGCGAGAAGTAGCGCAGATGTTTCGAGACAGTGACTGTTTAACGAAGAGACGCAGAATTTTCGAACGCCTCTTGAAAGGCCTGCGCCTCTTATTAGCAACTTTACGGCGATGCATTTGAAGCTGAAATTTAGTATACCTCATTCCACTTCATGTTCTCCTGATATATTGGCCAAAACCTGCGAATATTTTCAGAATGCACAAAATTGCGCTTTGTAACAGGAGATCATGCCGTTGAAAGAGATGGCACAAAGTAACGTCTCCGGAGAGCAAATCAAAGAGCGCGAAGTGGCGCAGATGTTTTGAGACAGTGACTGTTTAACGAAGAGACGCAGAATTTTCGAACTCCTCTTGAAAGGCCTCCGCCTCTTATTTCCAACTTTAAGGCGGTGCCTTTGAAGCTGAAATTTAGTATACCTCTTTCCACTTCATGATCTCATGATATATTGGCCAAAATCTGGCGAAAATTTTCAGAACGCACAAAATTGCGTTTTGTAACAGGAGAACATGCCGTCGAAAGGGATGGCACAAAGTAACGTCTCCGGAGAGCAAATCAAAGAGCGAGAAGTAGCGCAGATGTTTCGAGACAGTGACTGTTTAACGAAGAGACGCTGAATTTTCGAACGCCTCTTGAAAGGCCTGCGCCTCTTATTAGCAACTTTACGGCGATGCATTTGAAGCTGAAATTTAATATACCTCTTTCCACTTCATGTTCTCATGATATATTGGCCAATATCTGGCGAAAATTTTCAGAATGCACAAAATTGCGCTTTGTAACAGGAGAACATGCCGTCGAAAGGGATGGCACAAAGTAACGTCTCCGGAGAGCAAATCAAAGAGCGAGAAGTGGCGCAGATGTTTCGAGACAGTGACTGTTTAACGAAGAGACGCAGAATTTTCGAACGCCTCTTGAAAGGCCTGCGCCTCTTATTAGCAACTTTACGGCGATGCATTTGAAGCTGAAATTTAGTATACCTCATTCCACTTCATGTTCTCCTGATATATTGGCCAAAACCTGCGAATATTTTCAGAATGCACAAAATTGCGCTTTGTAACAGGAGATCATGCCGTTGAAAGAGATGGCACAAAGTAACGTCTCCGGAGAGCAAATTAAAGAGCGAGAAGTAGCGCAGATGTTTCGAGACAGTGACTGTTTAACGAAGAGACGCAGAATTTTCGAACACCTCTTGAAAGGCCTCCGCCTCTTATTTCCAACTTTAAGGCGGTGCCTTTGAAGCTGAAATTTAGTATACCTCTTTCCACTTCATGTTCTCATGATATATTGGCCAAAATCTGGCGAAAATTTTCAGAACGCACAAAATTGCGTTTTGTAACAGGAGAACATGCCGTCGAAAGGGATGGCACAAAGTAACGTCTCCGGAGAGCAAATCAAAGAGCGAGAAGTAGCGCAGATGTTTCGAGACAGTGACTGTTTAACGAAGAGACGCAGAATTTTCGAACGCCTCTTGAAAGGCCTGCGCCTCTTATTAGCAACTTTACGGCGATGCATTTGAAGCTGAAATTTAGTATACCTCATTCCACTTCATGTTCTCCTGATATATTGGCCAAAACCTGCGAATATTTTCAGAATGCACAAAATTGCGCTTTGTAACAGGAGATCATGCCGTTGAAAGAGATGGCACAAAGTAACGTCTCCGGAGAGCAAATCAAAGAGCGAGAAGTGGCGCAGATGTTTCGAGACAGTGAGTGTTTAACGAAGAGACGCAGAATTTTCGAACGCCTCTTGAAAGGCCTCCGCCTCTTATTGGCAACTTTAAGGCGATGCATTTGAACCTGAAATTTAGTATACCTCTTTCCACTTCATGTTCTCATGATATATTGGCAAAAATCTGGCGAAAATTTTCAGAATGCACAACATTGGGCTTTGTAAGAGGAGAACATACCGTCGAAAGAGATGGCACAAAGTAACGTCTCCGGAGAGCAAATCAAAGAGCGAGAAGTAGCGCAGATGTTTCGAGACAGTGACTGTTTAACGAAGAGACGCAGAATTTTCGAATGCCTCTTGAAAGGCCTGCGCCTCTTATTAGCAACTTTACGGCGATGCATTTGAAGCTGAAATTTAGTATACCTCATTCCACTTCATGTTCTCCTGATATATTGGCCAAAACCTGCGAATATTTTCAGAATGCACAAAATTGCGCTTTGCAACAGGAGATCATGCCGTTGAAAGAGATGGCACAAAGTAACGTCTCCGGAGAGCAAATCAAAGAGCGCGAAGTGGCGCAGATGTTTTGAGACAGTGACTGTTTAACGAAGAGACGCAGAATTTGCGAACTCCTCTTGAAAGGCCTCCGCCTCTTATTTCCAACTTTAAGGCGGTGCCTTTGAAGCTGAAATTTAGTATACCTCTTTCCACTTCATGTTCTCATGATATATTGGCCAATATCTGGCGAAAATTTTCAGAATGCACAAAATTGCGCTTTGTAACAGGAGAACATGCCGTCGAAAGGGATGGCACAAAGTAACGTCTCCGGAGAGCAAATCAAAGAGCGAGAAGTAGCGCAGATGTTTCGAGACAGTGACTGTTTAACGAAGAGACGCAGAATTTTCGAACGCCTCTTGAAAGGCCTGCGCCTCTTATTAGCAACTTTACGGCGATGCATTTGAAGCTGAAATTTAGTATACCTCATTCCACTTCATGTTCTCCTGATATATTGGCCAAAACCTGCGAATATTTTCAGAATGCACAAAATTGCGCTTTGTAACAGGAGATCATGCCGTTGAAAGAGATGGCACAAAGTAACGTCTCCGGAGAGCAAATCAAAGAGCGCGAAGTGGCGCAGATGTTTTGAGACAGTGACTGTTTAACGAAGAGACGCAGAATTTTCGAACTCCTCTTGAAAGGCCTCCGCCTCTTATTTCCAACTTTAAGGCGGTGCCTTTGAAGCTGAAATTTAGTATACCTCTTTCCACTTCATGATCTCATGATATATTGGCCAAAATCTGGCGAAAATTTTCAGAACGCACAAAATTGCGTTTTGTAACAGGAGAACATGCCGTCGAAAGGGATGGCACAAAGTAACGTCTCCGGAGAGCAAATCAAAGAGCGAGAAGTAGCGCAGATGTTTCGAGACAGTGACTGTTTAACGAAGAGACGCTGAATTTTCGAACGCCTCTTGAAAGGCCTGCGCCTCTTATTAGCAACTTTACGGCGATGCATTTGAAGCTGAAATTTAATATACCTCTTTCCACTTCATGTTCTCATGATATATTGGCCAATATCTGGCGAAAATTTTCAGAATGCACAAAATTGCGCTTTGTAACAGGAGAACATGCCGTCGAAAGGGATGGCACAAAGTAACGTCTCCGGAGAGCAAATCAAAGAGCGAGAAGTGGCGCAGATGTTTCGAGACAGTGACTGTTTAACGAAGAGACGCAGAATTTTCGAACGCCTCTTGAAAGGCCTGCGCCTCTTATTAGCAACTTTACGGCGATGCATTTGAAGCTGAAATTTAGTATACCTCATTCCACTTCATGTTCTCCTGATATATTGGCCAAAACCTGCGAATATTTTCAGAATGCACAAAATTGCGCTTTGTAACAGGAGATCATGCCGTTGAAAGAGATGGCACAAAGTAACGTCTCCGGAGAGCAAATCAAAGAGCGCGAAGTGGCGCAGATGTTTTGAGACAGTGACTGTTTAACGAAGAGACGCAGAATTTTCGAACTCCTCTTGAAAGGCCTCCGCCTCTTATTTCCAACTTTAAGGCGGTGCCTTTGAAGCTGAAATTTAGTATACCTCTTTCCACTTCATGTTCTCATGATATATTGGCCAATATCTGGCGAAAATTTTCAGAATGCACAAAATTGCGCTTTGTAACAGGAGAACATGCCGTCGAAAGGGATGGCACAAAGTAACGTCTCCGGAGAGCAAATTAAAGAGCGAGAAGTAGCGCAGATGTTTCGAGACAGTGACTGTTTAACGAAGAGACGCAGAATTTTCGAACACCTCTTGAAAGGCCTCCGCCTCTTATTTCCAACTTTAAGGCGGTGCCTTTGAAGCTGAAATTTAGTATACCTCTTTCCACTTCATGTTCTCATGATATATTGGCCAAAATCTGGCGAAAATTTTCAGAACGCACAAAATTGCGTTTTGTAACAGGAGAACATGCCGTCGAAAGGGATGGCACAAAGTAACGTCTCCGGAGAGCAAATCAAAGAGCGAGAAGTAGCGCAGATGTTTCGAGACAGTGACTGTTTAACGAAGAGACGCAGAATTTTCGAACGCCTCTTGAAAGGCCTGCGCCTCTTATTAGCAACTTTACGGCGATGCATTTGAAGCTGAAATTTAGTATACCTCATTCCACTTCATGTTCTCCTGATATATTGGCCAAAACCTGCGAATATTTTCAGAATGCACAAAATTGCGCTTTGTAACAGGAGATCATGCCGTTGAAAGAGATGGCACAAAGTAACGTCTCCGGAGAGCAAATCAAAGAGCGAGAAGTGGCGCAGATGTTTCGAGACAGTGAGTGTTTAACGAAGAGACGCAGAATTTTCGAACGCCTCTTGAAAGGCCTCCGCCTCTTATTGGCAACTTTAAGGCGATGCATTTGAACCTGAAATTTAGTATACCTCTTTCCACTTCATGTTCTCATGATATATTGGCAAAAATCTGGCGAAAATTTTCAGAATGCACAACATTGGGCTTTGTAAGAGGAGAACATACCGTCGAAAGAGATGGCACAAAGTAACGTCTCCGGAGAGCAAATCAAAGAGCGAGAAGTAGCGCAGATGTTTCGAGACAGTGACTGTTTAACGAAGAGACGCAGAATTTTCGAATGCCTCTTGAAAGGCCTGCGCCTCTTATTAGCAACTTTACGGCGATGCATTTGAAGCTGAAATTTAGTATACCTCATTCCACTTCATGTTCTCCTGATATATTGGCCAAAACCTGCGAATATTTTCAGAATGCACAAAATTGCGCTTTGCAACAGGAGATCATGCCGTTGAAAGAGATGGCACAAAGTAACGTCTCCGGAGAGCAAATCAAAGAGCGCGAAGTGGCGCAGATGTTTTGAGACAGTGACTGTTTAACGAAGAGACGCAGAATTTGCGAACTCCTCTTGAAAGGCCTCCGCCTCTTATTTCCAACTTTAAGGCGGTGCCTTTGAAGCTGAAATTTAGTATACCTCTTTCCACTTCATGTTCTCATGATATATTGGCCAATATCTGGCGAAAATTTTCAGAATGCACAAAATTGCGCTTTGTAACAGGAGAACATGCCGTCGAAAGGGATGGCACAAAGTAACGTCTCCGGAGAGCAAATCAAAGAGCGAGAAGTAGCGCAGATGTTTCGAGACAGTGACTGTTTAACGAAGAGACGCAGAATTTTCGAACGCCTCTTGAAAGGCCTGCGCCTCTTATTAGCAACTTTACGGCGATGCATTTGAAGCTGAAATTTAGTATACCTCATTCCACTTCATGTTCTCCTGATATATTGGCCAAAACCTGCGAATATTTTCAGAATGCACAAAATTGCGCTTTGTAACAGGAGATCATGCCGTTGAAAGAGATGGCACAAAGTAACGTCTCCGGAGAGCAAATCAAAGAGCGCGAAGTGGCGCAGATGTTTTGAGACAGTGACTGTTTAACGAAGAGACGCAGAATTTTCGAACTCCTCTTGAAAGGCCTCCGCCTCTTATTTCCAACTTTAAGGCGGTGCCTTTGAAGCTGAAATTTAGTATACCTCTTTCCACTTCATGTTCTCATGATATATTGGCCAATATCTGGCGAAAATTTTCAGAATGCACAAAATTGCGCTTTGTAACAGGAGAACATGCCGTTGAAAGAGATGGAACAATGTAACGTCTCTGGAGAGCAAATCAAAAAGCAAGAAGTGGCGCAGGTGTTTCGAGCCAGTGACTGTTTAACGAAGAGACGTAGAATTTTCGAACGCCTCTTGAAAGGCCTGCGCCTCTTATTTGCAACTTTAAGGCGATGCCTTTGAAGCTGAAATTTAGTATACCTCTTTCCACTTCATGTTCTCCTGATATATTGGCCAAAATCTGGCGAAAATTTTCAGAATGCACAAAATTGGGCTTTGTAACAGGAGAACATGCCGTCGAAAGAGATGGCACAAAGTAACGTCTCCGGAGAGCAAATCAAAGAGCGCGAAGTAGCGCAGATGTTTCGAGACAGTGACTGTTTAACGAAGAGACGCAGAATTTTCGAACACCTCTTGAAAGGCCTCCGCCTCTTATTTCCAACTTTAAGGCGGTGCCTTTGAAGCTGAAATTTAGTATACCTCTTTCCACTTCATGTTCTCATGATATATTGGCCAAAATCTGGCGAAAATTTTCAGAACGCACAAAATTGCGTTTTGTAACAGGAGAACATGCCGTCGAAAGGGATGGCACAAAGTAACGTCTCCGGAGAGCAAATCAAAGAGCGAGAAGTAGCGCAGATGTTTCGAGACAGTGACTGTTTAACGAAGAGACGCAGAATTTTCGAACGCCTCTTGAAAGGCCTGCGCCTCTTATTAGCAACTTTACGGCGATGCATTTGAAGCTGAAATTTAGTATACCTCATTCCACTTCATGTTCTCCTGATATATTGGCCAAAACCTGCGAATATTTTCAGAATGCACAAAATTGCGCTTTGTAACAGGAGATCATGCCGTTGAAAGAGATGGCACAAAGTAACGTCTCCGGAGAGCAAATCAAAGAGCGAGAAGTGGCGCAGATGTTTCGAGACAGTGAGTGTTTAACGAAGAGACGCAGAATTTTCGAACGCCTCTTGAAAGGCCTCCGCCTCTTATTGGCAACTTTAAGGCGATGCATTTGAACCTGAAATTTAGTATACCTCTTTCCACTTCATGTTCTCATGATATATTGGCAAAAATCTGGCGAAAATTTTCAGAATGCACAACATTGGGCTTTGTAAGAGGAGAACATACCGTCGAAAGAGATGGCACAAAGTAACGTCTCCGGAGAGCAAATCAAAGAGCGAGAAGTAGCGCAGATGTTTCGAGACAGTGACTGTTTAACGAAGAGACGCAGAATTTTCGAATGCCTCTTGAAAGGCCTGCGCCTCTTATTAGCAACTTTACGGCGATGCATTTGAAGCTGAAATTTAGTATACCTCATTCCACTTCATGTTCTCCTGATATATTGGCCAAAACCTGCGAATATTTTCAGAATGCACAAAATTGCGCTTTGCAACAGGAGATCATGCCGTTGAAAGAGATGGCACAAAGTAACGTCTCCGGAGAGCAAATCAAAGAGCGCGAAGTGGCGCAGATGTTTTGAGACAGTGACTGTTTAACGAAGAGACGCAGAATTTTCGAACTCCTCTTGAAAGGCCTCCGCCTCTTATTTCCATCTTTAAGGCGGTGCCTTTGAAGCTGAAATTTAGTATACCTCTTTCCACTTCATGTTCTCATGATATATTGGCCAATATCTGGCGAAAATTTTCAGAATGCACAAAATTGCGCTTTGTAACAGGAGAACATGCCGTCGAAAGGTATGGCACAAAGTAACGTCTCCGGAGAGCAAATTAAAGAGCGAGAAGTAGCGCAGATGTTTCGAGACAGTGACTGTTTAACGAAGAGACGCAGAATTTTCGAACGCCTCTTGAAAGGCCTGCGCCTCTTATTAGCAACTTTACGGCGATGCATTTGAAGCTGAAATTTAGTATACCTCATTCCACTTCATGTTCTCCTGATATATTGGCCAAAACCTGCGAATATTTTCAGAATGCACAAAATAGCGCTTTGTAACAGGAGATCATGCCGTTGAAAGAGATGTCACAAAGTAACGTCTCCGGAGAGCAAATCAAAGAGCGAGGAGTGGCGCATATGTTTCGAGACAGTGACTGTTAAACGAAGAGACGCAGAATTTTCGAACGCCACTTGAAAGGCCTCCGCCTCTTATTGGCAACTTTAAGGCGATGCATTTGAACCTGAAATTTAGTATACCTCTTTCCACTTCATGTTCTCATGATATATTGGCAAAAATCTGGCGAAAATTTTGGGAATGCACAACATTGGGCTTTGTAAGAGGAGAACATGCCGTCGAAAGAGATGGCACAAAGTAACGTCTCCGGAGAGCAAATCAAAGAGCGAGAAGTAGCGCAGATGTTTCGAGACAGTGACTGTCTAACGAAGAGACGCAGAATTTTCGAACACCTCTTGAAAGGCCTGCGCCTCTTATTGGCAACTTTAAGGCGATGCTTTTGAACCTGAAATTTAGTATACCTCTTTCCACTTCATGTTCTCGTGATATATTGGCCAAAATCTGGCGAATATTTTCAGAATGCACAAAATTGCGCTTTGTAACAGGAGATCATGCCGTTGAAAGAGATGGCACAAGTAACGTCTCCGGAGAGCAAATCGACGAGCGAGGAGTGGCGCAGATGTTTCGAGACAGTGACTGTTAAACTAAGAGACGCAGAATTTTCGAACGCCTCTTGAAAGGAATGCGCCTCATGTTAGCAACTTTAAAGCGATGCCTTTGAAGCTGAAATTTAGTGTACCTCTTTCCACTTCATGTTCTCCTGATACATTGGCCAAAATTTGGCGAAAATTTTCAGAATGGACAAAATTGCGCTTTGTAACACGAGAACATGCCGTTGAAAGAGATGGCACAAAGTAACGTCTCCGGAGAGCAAATCAAAGAGCGAGAAGTGGCGCAGATGTTTCGAGACAGTGAGTGTTTAACGAAGAGACGCAGAATTTTCGAACGCCTCTTGAAAGGCCTGCGCCTCTTATTAGCAACTTTGCGGCGATGCATTTGAAGCTGAAATTTAGTATACCTCTATCCACTTCATGTTCTCATGATATACTGGCAAAAATCTGGCGAAAATTTTGAGAATGCACAACATTGGGCTTTGTAAGAGGAGAACATGCCGTCGAAAGAGATGGCACAAAGTAACGTCTCCGGAGAGCAAATCAAAGAGCGAGAAGTAGCGCAGATGTTTCGAGACAGTGACTGTCTAACGAAGAGACGCAGAATTTTCGAACACCACTTGAAAGGCCTGCGCCTCTTATTGGCAACTTTAAGGCGATGCATTTGAACCTGAAATTTAGTATACCTCTTTCCACTTCATGTTCTCGTGATATATTAGCCAAAATCTGGCGAATATTTTCAGAATGCACAAAATTGCGCTTTGCAACAGGAGATCATGCCGTTGAAAGAGATGGCACAAGTAACGTCTCCGGAGAGCAAATCGACGAGCGAGGAGTGGCGCAAATGTTTTGAGACAGTGACTGTTTAACGAAGAGACGCAGAATTTTCGAACACCTCTTGAAAGGCCTCCGCCTCTTATTTCCAACTTTAAGGCGGTGCCTTTGAAGCTGAAATTTAGTATACCTCATTCCACTTCATGTTCTCCTGATATATTGGCCAAAACCTGCGAATATTTTCAGAATGCACAAAATTGCGCTTTGTAACAGGAGATCATGCCGTTGAAAGAGATGGCACAAAGTAACGTCTCCGGAGAGCAAATCAAAGAGCGCGAAGTGGCGCAGATGTTTTGAGACAGTGACTGTTTAACGAAGAGACGCAGAATTTTCGAACTCCTCTTGAAAGGCCTCCGCCTCTTATTGGCAACTTTAAAGCGATGCCTTTGAAGCTGAAATTTAGTATACCTCTTTCCACTTCATGTTTTCATGATATATTGGCCAAAATCTGGCGAAAATTTTCAGAACGCACAAAATTTCGCTTTGGAACAGGAGAACATGCCGTCGAAAGGGATGGCACAAAGTAACGTCTCCGGAGAGCAAATCAAAGAGCGCGAAGTGGCGCAGATGTTTTGAGACAGTGACTGTTTAACGAAGAGACGCAGAATTTTCGAACACCTCTTGAAAGGCCTCCGCCTCTTATTTCCAACTTTAAGGCGGTCCCTTTGAAGCTGAAATTTAGTATACCTCTTTCCACTTCATGTTCTCATGATATATTGGCCAATATCTGGCGAAAATTTTCAGAATGCACAAAATTGCGCTTTGTAACAGGAGAACATGCCGTCGAAAGGGATGGCACAAATTAACGTCTCCGGAGAGCAAATCAAAGAGCGAGAAGTGGCGCAGATGTTTCGAGACAGTGAGTGTTTAACGAAGAGACGCAGAATTTTCGAACGCCTCTTGAAAGGCCTGCGCCTCTTATTAGCAACTTTACGGCGATGCATTTGAAGCTGAAATTTAGTATACCTCATTCCACTTCATGTTCTCCTGATATATTGGCCAAAACCTGCGAATATTTTCAGAATGCACAAAATAGCGCTTTGTAACAGGAGATCATGCCGTTGAAAGAGATGTCACAAAGTAACGTCTCCGGAGAGCAAATCAAAGAGCGAGGAGTGGCGCATATGTTTCGAGACAGTGACTGTTAAACGAAGAGACGCAGAATTTTCGAACGCCACTTGAAAGGCCTCCGCCTCTTATTGGCAACTTTAAGGCGATGCATTTGAACCTGAAATTTAGTATACCTCTTTCCACTTCATGTTCTCATGATATATTGGCAAAAATCTGGCGAAAATTTTGGGAATGCACAACATTGGGCTTTGTAAGAGGAGAACATGCCGTCGAAAGAGATGGCACAAAGTAACGTCTCCGGAGAGCAAATCAAAGAGCGAGAAGTAGCGCAGATGTTTCGAGACAGTGACTGTCTAACGAAGAGACGCAGAATTTTCGAACACCTCTTGAAAGGCCTGCGCCTCTTATTGGCAACTTTAAGGCGATGCTTTTGAACTGAAATTTAGTATACCTCTTTCCACTTCATGTTCTCGTGATATATTGGCCAAAATCTGGCGAATATTTTCAGAATGCACAAAATTGCGCTTTGTAACAGGAGATCATGCCGTTGAAAGAGATGGCACAAGTAACGTCTCCGGAGAGCAAATCGACGAGCGAGGAGTGGCGCAGATGTTTCGAGACAGTGACTGTTAAACTAAGAGACGCAGAATTTTCGAACGCCTCTTGAAAGGAATGCGCCTCATGTTAGCAACTTTAAAGCGATGCCTTTGAAGCTGAAATTTAGTGTACCTCTTTCCACTTCATGTTCTCCTGATACATTGGCCAAAATTTGGCGAAAATTTTCAGAATGGACAAAATTGCGCTTTGTAACACGAGAACATGCCGTTGAAAGAGATGGCACAAAGTAACGTCTCCGGAGAGCAAATCAAAGAGCGAGAAGTGGCGCAGATGTTTCGAGACAGTGAGTGTTTAACGAAGAGACGCAGAATTTTCGAACGCCTCTTGAAAGGCCTGCGCCTCTTATTAGCAACTTTGCGGCGATGCATTTGAAGCTGAAATTTAGTATACCTCTATCCACTTCATGTTCTCATGATATACTGGCAAAAATCTGGCGAAAATTTTGAGAATGCACAACATTGGGCTTTGTAAGAGGAGAACATGCCGTCGAAAGAGATGGCACAAAGTAACGTCTCCGGAGAGCAAATCAAAGAGCGAGAAGTAGCGCAGATGTTTCGAGACAGTGACTGTCTAACGAAGAGACGCAGAATTTTCGAACACCACTTGAAAGGCCTGCGCCTCTTATTGGCAACTTTAAGGCGATGCATTTGAACCTGAAATTTAGTATACCTCTTTCCACTTCATGTTCTCGTGATATATTAGCCAAAATCTGGCGAATATTTTCAGAATGCACAAAATTGCGCTTTGCAACAGGAGATCATGCCGTTGAAAGAGATGGCACAAGTAACGTCTCCGGAGAGCAAATCGACGAGCGAGGAGTGGCGCAAATGTTTTGAGACAGTGACTGTTTAACGAAGAGACGCAGAATTTTCGAACACCTCTTGAAAGGCCTCCGCCTCTTATTTCCAACTTTAAGGCGGTGCCTTTGAAGCTGAAATTTAGTATACCTCATTCCACTTCATGTTCTCCTGATATATTGGCCAAAACCTGCGAATATTTTCAGAATGCACAAAATTGCGCTTTGTAACAGGAGATCATGCCGTTGAAAGAGATGGCACAAAGTAACGTCTCCGGAGAGCAAATCAAAGAGCGCGAAGTGGCGCAGATGTTTTGAGACAGTGACTGTTTAACGAAGAGACGCAGAATTTTCGAACTCCTCTTGAAAGGCCTCCGCCTCTTATTTCCAACTTTAAGGCGGTGCCTTTGAAGCTGAAATTTAGTATACCTCTTTCCACTTCATGTTCTCATGATATATTGGCCAATATCTGGCGAAAATTTTCAGAATGCACAAAATTGCGCTTTGTAACAGGAGAACATGCCGTCGAAAGGAATGGCACAAAGTAACGTCTCCGGAGAGCAAATCAAAGAGCGAGAAGTAGCGCAGATGTTTCGAGACAGTGACTGTTTAACGAAGAGACGCAGAATTTTCGAACACCTCTTGAAAGGCCTGCGCCTCTTATTGGCAACTTTAAGGTGATGCATTTGAAGCGGAAATTTAGTATACCTCTTTCCACTTCATGTTCTCATGACATATTGGCCAAAATCTGGCGTAAATTTTCAGAATGCACAACATTGGGCTTTGTAAGAGGAGAATATGCCGTCGAAAGAGATGGCACAAAGTAACGTCTCCGGAGAGCAAATCAGTGAGCGAGAAGTGGGGCAGAAGTTTCGAGACAGTGACTGTTTAACGAAGAGACGCAGAATTTTCGAACGCCTCTTGAAAGGAATGCGCCTCATATTAGCAACTTTAAAGCGATGCCTTTGAAGCTGAAACTTAGTGTACCTCTTTCCACTTCATGTTCTCCTGATACATTGGCCAAAATTTGGGGAAAATTTTCAGAATGCACAAAATTGCGCTTTGTAACAGGAGATCATGCCGTTGAAAGAGATGGCACAAATTAACGTCTCCGGAGAGCAAATCAAAGAGCGAGAAGTGGCGCAGATGTTTCGAGACAGTGAGTGTTTAACGAAGAGACGCAGAATTTTCGAACGCCTCTTGAAAGGCCTGCGCCTCTTATTAGCAACTTTACGGCGATGCATTTGAAGCTGAAATTTAGTATACCTCTTTCCACTTCATGTTCTCATGATATATAGGCCAATATCTGGCGAAAATTTTCAGAATGCACAAAATTGCGCTTTGTAACAGGAGAACATGCCGTCGAAAGGCATGGCACAAAGTAACGTCTCCGGAGAGCAAATCAAAGAGCGAGAAGTGGCGCAGATGTTTCGAGACAGTGAGTGTTTAACGAAGAGACGCAGAATTTTCGAACGCCTCTTGAAAGGCCTCCGCCTCTTATTGGCAACTTTAAAGCGATGCCTTTGAAGCTGAAATTTAGTATACCTCTTTCCACTTCATGTTTTCATGATATATTGGCCAAAATCTGGCGAAAATTTTCAGAACGCACAAAATTTCGCTTTGGAACAGGAGAACATGCCGTCGAAAGGGATGGCACAAAGTAACGTCTCCGGAGAGCAAATCAAAGAGCGCGAAGTGGCGCAGATGTTTTGAGACAGTGACTGTTTAACGAAGAGACGCAGAATTTTCGAACACCTCTTGAAAGGCCTCCGCCTCTTATTTCCAACTTTAAGGCGGTCCCTTTGAAGCTGAAATTTAGTATACCTCTTTCCACTTCATGTTCTCATGATATATTGGCCAATATCTGGCGAAAATTTTCAGAATGCACAAAATTGCGCTTTGTAACAGGAGAACATGCCGTCGAAAGGGATGGCACAAATTAACGTCTCCGGAGAGCAAATCAAAGAGCGAGAAGTGGCGCAGATGTTTCGAGACAGTGAGTGTTTAACGAAGAGACGCAGAATTTTCGAACGCCTCTTGAAAGGCCTGCGCCTCTTATTAGCAACTTTACGGCGATGCATTTGAAGCTGAAATTTAGTATACCTCATTCCACTTCATGTTCTCCTGATATATTGGCCAAAACCTGCGAATATTTTCAGAATGCACAAAATAGCGCTTTGTAACAGGAGATCATGCCGTTGAAAGAGGTGTCACAAAGTAACGTCTCCGGAGAGCAAATCAAAGAGCGAGGAGTGGCGCATATGTTTCGAGACAGTGACTGTTAAACGAAGAGACGCAGAATTTTCGAACGCCACTTGAAAGGCCTCCGCCTCTTATTGGCAACTTTAAGGCGATGCATTTGAACCTGAAATTTAGTATACCTCTTTCCACTTCATGTTCTCATGATATATTGGCAAAAATCTGGCGAAAATTTTGGGAATGCACAACATTGGGCTTTGTAAGAGGAGAACATGCCGTCGAAAGAGATGGCACAAAGTAACGTCTCCGGAGAGCAAATCAAAGAGCGAGAAGTAGCGCAGATGTTTCGAGACAGTGACTGTCTAACGAAGAGACGCAGAATTTTCGAACACCTCTTGAAAGGCCTGCGCCTCTTATTGGCAACTTTAAGGCGATGCTTTTGAACCTGAAATTTAGTATACCTCTTTCCACTTCATGTTCTCGTGATATATTGGCCAAAATCTGGCGAATATTTTCAGAATGCACAAAATTGCGCTTTGTAACAGGAGATCATGCCGTTGAAAGAGATGGCACAAGTAACGTCTCCGGAGAGCAAATCGTCGAGCGAGGAGTGGCGCAGATGTTTCGAGACAGTGACTGTTAAACTAAGAGACGCAGAATTTTCGAACGCCTCTTGAAAGGAATGCGCCTCATGTTAGCAACTTTAAAGCGATGCCTTTGAAGCTGAAATTTAGTGTACCTCATTCCACTTCATGTTCTCCTGATATATTGGCCAAAACCTGCGAATATTTTCAGAATGCACAAAATTGCGCTTTGTAACAGGAGATCATGCCGTTGAAAGAGATGGCACAAAGTAACGTCTCCGGAGAGCAAATCAAAGAGCGCGAAGTGGCGCAGATGTTTTGAGACAGTGACTGTTTAACGAAGAGACGCAGAATTTTCGAACTCCTCTTGAAAGGCCTCCGCCTCTTATTTCCAACTTTAAGGCGGTGCCTTTGAAGCTGAAATTTAGTATACCTCTTTCCACTTCATGTTCTCATGATATATTGGCCAATATCTGGCGAAAATTTTCAGAACGCACAAAATTTCGCTTTGGAACAGGAGAACATGCCGTCGAAAGGGATGGCACAAAGTAACGTCTCCGGAGAGCAAATCAAAGAGCGCGAAGTGGCGCAGATGTTTTGAGACAGTGACTGTTTAACGAAGAGACGCAGAATTTTCGAACACCTCTTGAAAGGCCTCCGCCTCTTATTTCCAACTTTAAGGCGGTCCCTTTGAAGCTGAAATTTAGTATACCTCTTTCCACTTCATGTTCTCATGATATATTGGCCAATATCTGGCGAAAATTTTCAGAATGCACAAAATTGCGCTTTGTAACAGGAGAACATGCCGTCGAAAGGGATGGCACAAATTAACGTCTCCGGAGAGCAAATCAAAGAGCGAGAAGTGGCGCAGATGTTTCGAGACAGTGAGTGTTTAACGAAGAGACGCAGAATTTTCGAACGCCTCTTGAAAGGCCTGCGCCTCTTATTAGCAACTTTACGGCGATGCATTTGAAGCTGAAATTTAGTATACCTCATTCCACTTCATGTTCTCCTGATATATTGGCCAAAACCTGCGAATATTTTCAGAATGCACAAAATAGCGCTTTGTAACAGGAGATCATGCCGTTGAAAGAGATGTCACAAAGTAACGTCTCCGGAGAGCAAATCAAAGAGCGAGGAGTGGCGCATATGTTTCGAGACAGTGACTGTTAAACGAAGAGACGCAGAATTTTCGAACGCCACTTGAAAGGCCTCCGCCTCTTATTGGCAACTTTAAGGCGATGCATTTGAACCTGAAATTTAGTATACCTCTTTCCACTTCATGTTCTCATGATATATTGGCAAAAATCTGGCGAAAATTTTGGGAATGCACAACATTGGGCTTTGTAAGAGGAGAACATGCCGTCGAAAGAGATGGCACAAAGTAACGTCTCCGGAGAGCAAATCAAAGAGCGAGAAGTAGCGCAGATGTTTCGAGACAGTGACTGTCTAACGAAGAGACGCAGAATTTTCGAACACCTCTTGAAAGGCCTGCGCCTCTTATTGGCAACTTTAAGGCGATGCTTTTGAACCTGAAATTTAGTATACCTCTTTCCACTTCATGTTCTCGTGATATATTGGCCAAAATCTGGCGAATATTTTCAGAATGCACAAAATTGCGCTTTGTAACAGGAGATCATGCCGTTGAAAGAGATGGCACAAGTAACGTCTCCGGAGAGCAAATCGTCGAGCGAGGAGTGGCGCAGATGTTTCGAGACAGTGACTGTTAAACTAAGAGACGCAGAATTTTCGAACGCCTCTTGAAAGGAATGCGCCTCATGTTAGCAACTTTAAAGCGATGCCTTTGAAGCTGAAATTTAGTGTACCTCATTCCACTTCATGTTCTCCTGATATATTGGCCAAAACCTGCGAATATTTTCAGAATGCACAAAATTGCGCTTTGTAACAGGAGATCATGCCGTTGAAAGAGATGGCACAAAGTAACGTCTCCGGAGAGCAAATCAAAGAGCGCGAAGTGGCGCAGATGTTTTGAGACAGTGACTGTTTAACGAAGAGACGCAGAATTTTCGAACTCCTCTTGAAAGGCCTCCGCCTCTTATTTCCAACTTTAAGGCGGTGCCTTTGAAGCTGAAATTTAGTATACCTCTTTCCACTTCATGTTCTCATGATATATTGGCCAATATCTGGCGAAAATTTTCAGAATGCACAAAATTGCGCTTTGTAACAGGAGAACATGCCGTCGAAAGGAATGGCACAAAGTAACGTCTCCGGAGAGCAAATCAAAGAGCGAGAAGTAGCGCAGATGTTTCGAGACAGTGACTGTTTAACGAAGAGACGCAGAATTTTCGAACACCTCTTGAAAGGCCTGCGCCTCTTATTGGCAACTTTAAGGTGATGCATTTGAAGCGGAAATTTAGTATACCTCTTTCCACTTCATGTTCTCATGACATATTGGCCAAAATCTGGCGTAAATTTTCAGAATGCACAACATTGGGCTTTGTAAGAGGAGAATATGCCGTCGAAAGAGATGGCACAAAGTAACGTCTCCGGAGAGCAAATCAGTGAGCGAGAAGTGGGGCAGAAGTTTCGAGACAGTGACTGTTTAACGAAGAGACGCAGAATTTTCGAACGCCTCTTGAAAGGAATGCGCCTCATATTAGCAACTTTAAAGCGATGCCTTTGAAGCTGAAACTTAGTGTACCTCTTTCCACTTCATGTTCTCCTGATACATTGGCCAAAATTTGGGGAAAATTTTCAGAATGCACAAAATTGCGCTTTGTAACAGGAGATCATGCCGTTGAAAGAGATGGCACAAGTAACGTCTCCGGAGAGCAAATCGAAGAGCGAGGAGTGGCGCAGATGTTTCGAGACAGTGACTGTTTAACGAAGAGACGCAGAATTTTCGAACGCCTCTTGAAAGGCCTCCGCCTCTTATTTCCAAATTTAAGGCGATGCCTTTGAAGCTGAAATTTAGTATACCTCTTTCCACTTCATGTTCTCATGATATATTGGCCAATATCTGGCGAAAATTTTCAGAATGCACAAAATTGCGCTTTGTAACAGGAGAACATGCCGTCGAAAGGGATGGCACAAAGTAACGTCTCCGGAGAGCAAATCAAAGAGCGAGAAGTGGCGCAGATGTTTTGAGACAGTGACTGTTTAACGAAGAGACGCAGAATTTTCGAACACCTCTTGAAAGGCCTGCGCCTCTTATTGGCAACTTTAAGGTGATGCATTTGAAGCGGAAATTTAGTATACCTCTTTCCACTTCATGTTCTCATGATATATTGGCCAAAATCTGGCGAAAATTTTCAGAACGCACAAAATTGCGCTTTGTAACAGGAGATCATGCCGTTGAAAGAGATGGCACAAGTAACGTCTCCGGAGAGCAAATCGACGAGCGAGGAGTGGCGCAGATGTTTCGAGACAGTGACTGTTAAACTAAGAGACGCAGAATTTTCGAACGCCTCTTGAAAGGAATGCGCCTCATATTAGCAACTTTAAAGCGATGCCTTTGAAGCTGAAATTTAGCGTACCTCTTTCCACTTCATGTTCTCCTGATACATTGGCCAAAATTTGACGAAAATTTTCAGAATGGACAAAATTGCGCTTTGTAACACGAGAACATGCCGTTGAAAGAGATGGCACAAAGTAACGTCTCCGGAGAGCAAATCAAAGAGCGAGAAGTGGCGCAGATGTTTCGAGACAGTGACTGTTTAACGAAGAGACGCAGAATTTTCGAACGCCTCTTGAAAGGCCTGCGCCTCTTATTGGCAACTTTAAGGCGATGCATTTGAACCTGAAATTTAGTATACCTCTTTCCACTTCATGTTCTCATGATATATTGGCCAAAATCTGGCGAATATTTTCAGAATGCACAAAATTGCGTTTTGTAACAGGAGATCATGCCGTTGAAAGAGATGGCACAAGTAACGTCTCCGGAGAGCAAATCGACGAGCGAGGAGTGGCACAAATGTTTTGAGACAGTGACTGTTTAACGAAGAGACGCAGAATTTTCGAACACCTCTTGAAAGGCCTCCGCCTCTTATTTCCAACTTTAAGGCGGTGCCTTTGAAGCTGAAATTTAGTATACCTCTTTCCACTTCATGTTCTCATGATATATTGGCCAAAATCTGGCGAAAATTTTCAGAACGCACAAAATTGCGTTTTGTAACAGGAGAACATGCCGTCGAAAGGGATGGCACAAAGTAACGTCTCCGGAGAGCAAATCAAAGAGCGAGAAGTAGCGCAGATGTTTCGAGACAGTGACTGTTTAACGAAGAGACGCTGAATTTTCGAACGCCTCTTGAAAGGCCTGCGCCTCTTATTAGCAACTTTACGGCGATGCATTTGAAGCTGAAATTTAGTATACCTCATTCCACTTCATGTTCTCCTGATATATTGGCCAAAACCTGCGAATATTTTCAGAATGCACAAAATTGCGCTTTGTAACAGGAGATCATGCCGTTGAAAGAGATGGCACAAAGTAACGTCTCCGGAGAGCAAATCAAAGAGCGAGAAGTGGCGCAGATGTTTCGAGACAGTGAGTGTTTAACGAAGAGACGCAGAATTTTCGAACGCCTCTTGAAAGGCCTCCGCCTCTTATTGGCAACTTTAAGGCGATGCATTTGAACCTGAAATTTAGTATACCTCTTTCCACTTCATGTTCTCATGATATATTGGCAAAAATCTGGCGAAAATTTTCAGAATGCACAACATTGGGCTTTGTAAGAGGAGAACATACCGTCGAAAGATATGGCACAAAGTAACGTCTCCGGAGAGCAAATCAAAGAGCGAGAAGTAGCGCAGATGTTTCGAGACAGTGACTGTTTAACGAAGAGACGCAGAATTTTCGAATGCCTCTTGAAAGGCCTGCGCCTCTTATTAGCAACTTTACGGCGATGCATTTGAAGCTGAAATTTAGTATACCTCATTCCACTTCATGTTCTCCTGATATATTGGCCAAAACCTGCGAATATTTTCAGAATGCACAAAATTGCGCTTTGCAACAGGAGATCATGCCGTTGAAAGAGATGGCACAAAGTAACGTCTCCGGAGAGCAAATCAAAGAGCGCGAAGTGGCGCAGATGTTTTGAGACAGTGACTGTTTAACGAAGAGACGCAGAATTTGCGAACTCCTCTTGAAAGGCCTCCGCCTCTTATTTCCAACTTTAAGGCGGTGCCTTTGAAGCTGAAATTTAGTATACCTCTTTCCACTTCATGTTCTCATGATATATTGGCCAATATCTGGCGAAAATTTTCAGAATGCACAAAATTGCGCTTTGTAACAGGAGAACATGCCGTCGAAAGGGATGGCACAAAGTAACGTCTCCGGAGAGCAAATCAAAGAGCGAGAAGTAGCGCAGATGTTTCGAGACAGTGACTGTTTAACGAAGAGACGCAGAATTTTCGAACGCCTCTTGAAAGGCCTGCGCCTCTTATTAGCAACTTTACGGCGATGCATTTGAAGCTGAAATTTAGTATACCTCATTCCACTTCATGTTCTCCTGATATATTGGCCAAAACCTGCGAATATTTTCAGAATGCACAAAATTGCGCTTTGTAACAGGAGATCATGCCGTTGAAAGAGATGGCACAAAGTAACGTCTCCGGAGAGCAAATCAAAGAGCGCGAAGTGGCGCAGATGTTTTGAGACAGTGACTGTTTAACGAAGAGACGCAGAATTTTCGAACTCCTCTTGAAAGGCCTCCGCCTCTTATTTCCAACTTTAAGGCGGTGCCTTTGAAGCTGAAATTTAGTATACCTCTTTCCACTTCATGTTCTCATGATATATTGGCCAATATCTGGCGAAAATTTTCAGAATGCACAAAATTGCGCTTTGTAACAGGAGAACATGCCGTCGAAAGGGATGGCACAAAGTAACGTCTCCGGAGAGCAAATTAAAGAGCGAGAAGTAGCGCAGATGTTTCGAGACAGTGACTGTTTAACGAAGAGACGCAGAATTTTCGAACACCTCTTGAAAGGCCTCCGCCTCTTATTTCCAACTTTAAGGCGGTGCCTTTGAAGCTGAAATTTAGTATACCTCTTTCCACTTCATGTTCTCATGATATATTGGCCAAAATCTGGCGAAAATTTTCAGAACGCACAAAATTGCGTTTTGTAACAGGAGAACATGCCGTCGAAAGGGATGGCACAAAGTAACGTCTCCGGAGAGCAAATCAAAGAGCGAGAAGTAGCGCAGATGTTTCGAGACAGTGACTGTTTAACGAAGAGACGCAGAATTTTCGAACGCCTCTTGAAAGGCCTGCGCCTCTTATTAGCAACTTTACGGCGATGCATTTGAAGCTGAAATTTAGTATACCTCATTCCACTTCATGTTCTCCTGATATATTGGCCAAAACCTGCGAATATTTTCAGAATGCACAAAATTGCGCTTTGTAACAGGAGATCATGCCGTTGAAAGAGATGGCACAAAGTAACGTCTCCGGAGAGCAAATCAAAGAGCGAGAAGTGGCGCAGATGTTTCGAGACAGTGAGTGTTTAACGAAGAGACGCAGAATTTTCGAACGCCTCTTGAAAGGCCTCCGCCTCTTATTGGCAACTTTAAGGCGATGCATTTGAACCTGAAATTTAGTATACCTCTTTCCACTTCATGTTCTCATGATATATTGGCAAAAATCTGGCGAAAATTTTCAGAATGCACAACATTGGGCTTTGTAAGAGGAGAACATACCGTCGAAAGAGATGGCACAAAGTAACGTCTCCGGAGAGCAAATCAAAGAGCGAGAAGTAGCGCAGATGTTTCGAGACAGTGACTGTTTAACGAAGAGACGCAGAATTTTCGAATGCCTCTTGAAAGGCCTGCGCCTCTTATTAGCAACTTTACGGCGATGCATTTGAAGCTGAAATTTAGTATACCTCATTCCACTTCATGTTCTCCTGATATATTGGCCAAAACCTGCGAATATTTTCAGAATGCACAAAATTGCGCTTTGCAACAGGAGATCATGCCGTTGAAAGAGATGGCACAAAGTAACGTCTCCGGAGAGCAAATCAAAGAGCGCGAAGTGGCGCAGATGTTTTGAGACAGTGACTGTTTAACGAAGAGACGCAGAATTTGCGAACTCCTCTTGAAAGGCCTCCGCCTCTTATTTCCAACTTTAAGGCGGTGCCTTTGAAGCTGAAATTTAGTATACCTCTTTCCACTTCATGTTCTCATGATATATTGGCCAATATCTGGCGAAAATTTTCAGAATGCACAAAATTGCGCTTTGTAACAGGAGAACATGCCATCGAAAGGGATGGCACAAAGTAACGTCTCCGGAGAGCAAATCAAAGAGCGAGAAGTAGCGCAGATGTTTCGAGACAGTGACTGTTTAACGAAGAGACGCAGAATTTTCGAACGCCTCTTGAAAGGCCTGCGCCTCTTATTAGCAACTTTACGGCGATGCATTTGAAGCTGAAATTTAGTATACCTCATTCCACTTCATGTTCTCCTGATATATTGGCCAAAACCTGCGAATATTTTCAGAATGCACAAAATTGCGCTTTGTAACAGGAGATCATGCCGTTGAAAGAGATGGCACAAAGTAACGTCTCCGGAGAGCAAATCAAAGAGCGCGAAGTGGCGCAGATGTTTTGAGACAGTGACTGTTTAACGAAGAGACGCAGAATTTTCGAACTCCTCTTGAAAGGCCTCCGCCTCTTATTTCCATCTTTAAGGCGGTGCCTTTGAAGCTGAAATTTAGTATACCTCTTTCCACTTCATGTTCTCATGATATATTGGCCAATATCTGGCGAAAATTTTCAGAATGCACAAAATTGCGCTTTGTAACAGGAGAACATGCCGTCGAAAGGTATGGCACAAAGTAACGTCTCCGGAGAGCAAATTAAAGAGCGAGAAGTAGCGCAGATGTTTCGAGACAGTGACTGTTTAACGAAGAGACGCAGAATTTTCGAACGCCTCTTGAAAGGCCTGCGCCTCTTATTAGCAACTTTACGGCGATGCATTTGAAGCTGAAATTTAGTATACCTCATTCCACTTCATGTTCTCCTGATATATTGGCCAAAACCTGCGAATATTTTCAGAATGCACAAAATTGCGCTTTGTAACAGGAGATCATGCCGTTGAAAGAGATGGCACAAAGTAACGTCTCCGGAGAGCAAATCAGAGAGCGAGGAGTGGCGCATATGTTTCGAGACAGTGACTGTTAAACGAAGAGACGCAGAATTTTCGAACGCCTCTTGAAAGGCCTCCGCCTATTATTGGCAACTTTAAGGCGATGCATTTGAACCTGAAATTTAGTATACCTCTTTCCACTTCATGTTCTCATGATATTTTGGCAAAAATCTGGCGAAAATTTTCAGAATGCACAACATTGGGCTATGTAAGAGGAGAACATGCCGTCGAAAGAGATGGCACAAAGTAACGTCTCCGGAGAGCAAATCAAAGAGCGAGAAGTAGCGCAGATGTTTCGAGACAGTGACTGTTTAACGAAGAGACGCAGAATTTTCGAACACCTCTTGAAAGGCCTGCGCCTCTTATTGGCAACTTTAAGGTGATGCATTTGAAGCGGAAATTTAGTATACCTCTTTCCACTTCATGTTCTCATGACATATTGGCCAAAATCTGGCGTAAATTTTCAGAATGCACAACATTGGGCTTTGTAAGAGGAGAATATGCCGTCGAAAGAGATGGCACAAAGTAACGTCTCCGGAGAGCAAATCAAAGAGCGAGAAGTAGCGCAGATGTTTCGAGACAGTGACTCTTTAACGAAGAGACGCAGAATTTTCGAACGCCTCTTTAAAGGCCTCCGCCTCTTATTTCCAACTTTAAGGCGATGCCTTTGAATCTGAAATTTAGTATACCTCTTTCCACTTCATGTTCTCATGATATATTGGCCAATATCTGGCGAAAATTTTCAGAATGCACAAAATTGCGCTTTGTAACAGGAGAACATGCCGTCGAAAGGCATGGCACAAAGTAACGTCTCCGGAGAGCAAATCAAAGAGCGAGAAGTGGCGCAGATGTTTCGAGACAGTGAGTGTTTAACGAAGAGACGCAGAATTTTCGAACGCCTCTTGAAAGGCCTCCGCCTCTTATTGGCAACTTTAAAGCGATGCCTTTGAAGCTGAAATTTAGTATACCTCTTTCCACTTCATGTTTTCATGATATATTGGCCAAAATCTGGCGAAAATTTTCAGAACGCACAAAATTTCGCTTTGGAACAGGAGAACATGCCGTCGAAAGGGATGGCACAAAGTAACGTCTCCGGAGAGCAAATCAAAGAGCGCGAAGTGGCGCAGATGTTTTGAGACAGTGACTGTTTAACGAAGAGACGCAGAATTTTCGAACACCTCTTGAAAGGCCTCCGCCTCTTATTTCCAACTTTAAGGCGGTCCCTTTGAAGCTGAAATTTAGTATACCTCTTTCCACTTCATGTTCTCATGATATATTGGCCAATATCTGGCGAAAATTTTCAGAATG
The DNA here is from genome assembly GCF_050908995.1 of Andrena cerasifolii. NCBI lineage: Eukaryota > Metazoa > Arthropoda > Insecta > Hymenoptera > Andrenidae > Andrena > Andrena cerasifolii. Next base: position 30,005 of record NW_027485601.1, read on the forward strand.
CACAAAATTGCGCTTTGTAACAGGAGAACATGCCGTCGAAAGGGATGGCACAAATTAACGTCTCCGGAGAGCAAATCAAAGAGCGAGAAGTGGCGCAGATGTTTCGAGACAGTGAGTGTTTAACGAAGAGACGCAGAATTTTCGAACGCCTCTTGAAAGGCCTGCGCCTCTTATTAGCAACTTTACGGCGATGCATTTGAAGCTGAAATTTAGTATACCTCATTCCACTTCATGTTCTCCTGATATATTGGCCAAAACCTGCGAATATTTTCAGAATGCACAAAATAGCGCTTTGTAACAGGAGATCATGCCGTTGAAAGAGATGTCACAAAGTAACGTCTCCGGAGAGCAAATCAAAGAGCGAGGAGTGGCGCATATGTTTCGAGACAGTGACTGTTAAACGAAGAGACGCAGAATTTTCGAACGCCACTTGAAAGGCCTCCGCCTCTTATTGGCAACTTTAAGGCGATGCATTTGAACCTGAAATTTAGTATACCTCTTTCCACTTCATGTTCTCATGATATATTGGCAAAAATCTGGCGAAAATTTTGGGAATGCACAACATTGGGCTTTGTAAGAGGAGAACATGCCGTCGAAAGAGATGGCACAAAGTAACGTCTCCGGAGAGCAAATCAAAGAGCGAGAAGTAGCGCAGATGTTTCGAGACAGTGACTGTCTAACGAAGAGACGCAGAATTTTCGAACACCTCTTGAAAGGCCTGCGCCTCTTATTGGCAACTTTAAGGCGATGCTTTTGAACCTGAAATTTAGTATACCTCTTTCCACTTCATGTTCTCGTGATATATTGGCCAAAATCTGGCGAATATTTTCAGAATGCACAAAATTGCGCTTTGTAACAGGAGATCATGCCGTTGAAAGAGATGGCACAAGTAACGTCTCCGGAGAGCAAATCGACGAGCGAGGAGTGGCGCAGATGTTTCGAGACAGTGACTGTTAAACTAAGAGACGCAGAATTTTCGAACGCCTCTTGAAAGGAATGCGCCTCATGTTAGCAACTTTAAAGCGATGCCTTTGAAGCTGAAATTTAGTGTACCTCTTTCCACTTCATGTTCTCCTGATACATTGGCCAAAATTTGGCGAAAATTTTCAGAATGGACAAAATTGCGCTTTGTAACACGAGAACATGCCGTTGAAAGAGATGGCACAAAGTAACGTCTCCGGAGAGCAAATCAAAGAGCGAGAAGTGGCGCAGATGTTTCGAGACAGTGAGTGTTTAACGAAGAGACGCAGAATTTTCGAACGCCTCTTGAAAGGCCTGCGCCTCTTATTAGCAACTTTGCGGCGATGCATTTGAAGCTGAAATTTAGTATACCTCTATCCACTTCATGTTCTCATGATATACTGGCAAAAATCTGGCGAAAATTTTGAGAATGCACAACATTGGGCTTTGTAAGAGGAGAACATGCCGTCGAAAGAGATGGCACAAAGTAACGTCTCCGGAGAGCAAATCAAAGAGCGAGAAGTAGCGCAGATGTTTCGAGACAGCGACTGTCTAACGAAGAGACGCAGAATTTTCGAACACCACTTGAAAGGCCTGCGCCTCTTATTGGCAACTTTAAGGCGATGCATTTGAACCTGAAATTTAGTATACCTCTTTCCACTTCATGTTCTCGTGATATATTAGCCAAAATCTGGCGAATATTTTCAGAATGCACAAAATTGCGCTTTGCAACAGGAGATCATGCCGTTGAAAGAGATGGCACAAGTAACGTCTCCGGAGAGCAAATCGACGAGCGAGGAGTGGCGCAAATGTTTTGAGACAGTGACTGTTTAACGAAGAGACGCAGAATTTTCGAACACCTCTTGAAAGGCCTCCGCCTCTTATTTCCAACTTTAAGGCGGTGCCTTTGAAGCTGAAATTTAGTATACCTCATTCCACTTCATGTTCTCCTGATATATTGGCCAAAACCTGCGAATATTTTCAGAATGCACAAAATTGCGCTTTGTAACAGGAGATCATGCCGTTGAAAGAGATGGCACAAAGTAACGTCTCCGGAGAGCAAATCAAAGAGCGCGAAGTGGCGCAGATGTTTTGAGACAGTGACTGTTTAACGAAGAGACGCAGAATTTTCGAACTCCTCTTGAAAGGCCTCCGCCTCTTATTTCCAACTTTAAGGCGGTGCCTTTGAAGCTGAAATTTAGTATACCTCTTTCCACTTCATGTTCTCATGATATATTGGCCAATATCTGGCGAAAATTTTCAGAATGCACAAAATTGCGCTTTGTAACAGGAGAACATGCCGTCGAAAGGAATGGCACAAAGTAACGTCTCCGGAGAGCAAATCAAAGAGCGAGAAGTAGCGCAGATGTTTCGAGACAGTGACTGTTTAACGAAGAGACGCAGAATTTTCGAACACCTCTTGAAAGGCCTGCGCCTCTTATTGGCAACTTTAAGGTGATGCATTTGAAGCGGAAATTTAGTATACCTCTTTCCACTTCATGTTCTCATGACATATTGGCCAAAATCTGGCGTAAATTTTCAGAATGCACAACATTGGGCTTTGTAAGAGGAGAATATGCCGTCGAAAGAGATGGCACAAAGTAACGTCTCCGGAGAGCAAATCAGTGAGCGAGAAGTGGGGCAGAAGTTTCGAGACAGTGACTGTTTAACGAAGAGACGCAGAATTTTCGAACGCCTCTTGAAAGGAATGCGCCTCTTATTTCCAACTTTAAGGCGATGCCTTTGAATCTGAAATTTAGTATACCTCTTTCCACTTCATGTTCTCATGACATATTGGCCAAAATCTGGCGTAAATTTTCAGAATGCACAACATTGGGCTTTGTAAGAGGAGAATATGCCGTCGAAAGAGATGGCACAAAGTAACGTCTCCGGAGAGCAAATCAAAGAGCGAGAAGTGGCGCAGATGTTTCGAGACAGTGAGTGTTTAACGAAGAGACGCAGAATTTTCGAACGCCTCTTGAAAGGCCTCCGCCTCTTATTGGCAACTTTAAAGCGATGCCTTTGAAGCTGAAATTTAGTATACCTCTTTCCACTTCATGTTTTCATGATATATTGGCCAAAATCTGGCGAAAATTTTCAGAACGCACAAAATTTCGCTTTGGAACAGGAGAACATGCCGTCGAAAGGGATGGCACAAAGTAACGTCTCCGGAGAGCAAATCAAAGAGCGCGAAGTGGCGCAGATGTTTTGAGACAGTGACTGTTTAACGAAGAGACGCAGAATTTTCGAACACCTCTTGAAAGGCCTCCGCCTCTTATTTCCAACTTTAAGGCGGTCCCTTTGAAGCTGAAATTTAGTATACCTCTTTCCACTTCATGTTCTCATGATATATTGGCCAATATCTGGCGAAAGTTTTCAGAATGCACAAAATTGCGCTTTGTAACAGGAGAACATGCCGTCGAAAGGGATGGCACAAATTAACGTCTCCGGAGAGCAAATCAAAGAGCGAGAAGTGGCGCAGATGTTTCGAGACAGTGAGTGTTTAACGAAGAGACGCAGAATTTTCGAACGCCTCTTGAAAGGCCTGCGCCTCTTATTAGCAACTTTACGGCGATGCATTTGAAGCTGAAATTTAGTATACCTCATTCCACTTCATGTTCTCCTGATATATTGGCCAAAACCTGCGAATATTTTCAGAATGCACAAAATAGCGCTTTGTAACAGGAGATCATGCCGTTGAAAGAGATGTCACAAAGTAACGTCTCCGGAGAGCAAATCAAAGAGCGAGGAGTGGCGCATATGTTTCGAGACAGTGACTGTTAAACGAAGAGACGCAGAATTTTCGAACGCCACTTGAAAGGCCTCCGCCTCTTATTGGCAACTTTAAGGCGATGCATTTGAACCTGAAATTTAGTAT
>NW_027485602.1:0-33825 GCF_050908995.1 Andrena cerasifolii
ATCGCCTTAAAGTTGCAAATAGGAGGCGCAGGCCTTTCAAGAGGCGTTCGAAAATTCTGCGTCTCTTCGTTAAACAGTCACTGTCTCGAAACATCTGCGCCACTTCTCGCTCATTGATTTGCCCTCCGGAGACGTTACATTGTGCCATCTCTTTCGACGGCATGTTCTCCTGTTACAAAGCCCAATTTTGTGCATTCTGAAAATTTTCGCCAGATTTTGGGCCAATATATCAGGAGAACATGAAGTCAAAAGTGGTATACTAAATTTCAGCTTCAAAGGCATCGCCTTAAAGTTGCAAATAGGAGGCGCAGGCCTTTCAAGAGGCGTTCGAAAATTCTGCGTCTCTTCGTTAATCAGTCACTGTCTCGAAACATCTGCGCCACTACTCGCTCATTGATTTGCCCTCCGGAGACGTTACTTTGTGCCATCACTTTCGACGGCATGTTCTCCTGTTACAAAGCCAATTTTGTGCATTCTGAAAATTTTCCGCTAGATTTTGGCCAATATATCAGGAGAACATTAAGTGGAAAGATGTATACTAGATTTCAGCTTCAAAGGCATCGCTTAAAAGTATCAAATCAGAGGCGCAGGCCTTTCAAGAGGCGTTCGAAAATTGTGCGACTCTTCGTTAAACAGTCACTGTCTCGAAACATCTGCGCCACTTCTCGCTCATTGATTTGCCCTCCGGAGACGTTACTTTGTGCCATCTCTTTCGACGGCATGTTCTCCTGTTACAAAGCCCAATTCTGTGCATTCTGAAAATTTTCGCCAGATTTTGGCCAATATATCAGGAGAACATGAAGTGGAAAGATGTACACTAGATTTCAGCTTCAAGGCATCGCTTAAAAGTATCAAATCAGAGGCGCAGGCCTTTCAAGAGGCGTTCGAAAATTGTGCGACTCTTCGTTAAACAGTCACTGTCTCGAAACATCTGCGCCACTTCTCGCTCATTGATTTGCCCTCCGGAGACGTTACATTGTGCCATCTCTTTCGACGGCATGTTCTCCTGTTACAAAGCCCAATTTTGTGCATTCTGAAAATTTTCGCCAGATTTTGGCCAATATATCAGGAGAACATGAAGTGGAAAGAGGTATACTAAGTTTCAGCTTCAAAGGCATCGCCTTAAAGTTGCAAATAGGAGGCGCAGGCCTTTCAAGAGGCGTTCGAAAATTCTGCGTCTCTTCGTTAATCAGTCACTGTCTCGAAACATCTGCGCCACATCTCTTTCTTTGATTTGCTCTCCGGAGACGTTACTTTGTGCCATCTCTTTCGACGGCATGTTCTCCTGTTACAAATCCCAATTTTGTGCATTCTGAAAATTTTTGCTACATTTTGGCCAATATATCAGGAGAACATGAAGTGGAAAGTGGTATACTAAATTTCAACTTCAAAGGCATCGCTTAAAAGTATCAAATCAGAGGGGCGAGCCTTTCAAGAGGCGTTCGAAAATTGTGCGACTCTTCGTTAAACAGTCACTGTCTCGAAACATCTGCGCCACTTCTCGCTCATTGATTTGCCCTCCGGAGACGTTACATTGTGCCATCTCTTTCGACGGCATGTTCTCCTGTTACAAAGCCCAATTTTGTGCATTCTGAAAATTTTCGCTAGATTTTGGCCAATATATCAGGAGAACATTAAGTGGAAAGATGTATACTAGATTTCAGCTTCAAAGGCATCGCTTAAAAGTATCAAATCAGAGGCGCAGGCCTTTCAAGAAGGCGTTCGAAAATTGTGCGACTCTTCGTTAAACAGTCACTGTCTCGAAACATCTGCGCCACTTCTCGCTCATTGATTTGCCCTCCGGAGACGTTACTTTGTGCCATCTCTTTCGACGGCATGTTCTCCTGTTACAAAGCCCAATTCTGTGCATTCTGAAAATTTTCGCCAGATTTTGGCCAATATATCAGGAGAACATGAAGTGGAAAGAGGTATACTAAATTTCAGCTTCAAAGGCATCGCCTTAAACTTGTAATTAAGAGGCGCAGGCCTTTCAAGAGGCGTTCGAAAATTCTGCGTCTCTTCGTTAAACAGTCACTGTCTCGAAACACCTGCGCCACTTCTCGCTCTTTGATTTGCTCTCCGGAGACGTTACTTTGTGCCATCTCTTTCGACGGCATGTTCTCCTGTTACAAAGCACAATCTGTGGATTCTGAAAATTTTCGCCAGATTTTGGCCAATATATCAGGAGAACATGAAGTGGAAAGAGATATACTAAATTTCAGCTTGAAAGGCATCGCCTTAAAGTTGCAAATCAGAGGCGCAGGCCTTTCAAGAGGCGTTCGAAATTCTGCGTCTCTTCGTGAAACAGTCACTGTCTCGAAACATCTGCGCCACTTCTCGCTCTTTGATTTGCTCTCCGGAGACGTTACTTTGTGCCATCTCTTTCGACGGCATGTTCTCCTGTTACAAAGCACAATTCTGTGGATTCTGAAAATTTTCGCCAGATTTTGGCCAATATATCAGGAGAACATGAAGTGGAAAGAGGTATACTAAATTTCAGCTTGAAAGGCATCGCCTTAAAGTTGCAAATCAGAGGCGCAGACCTTTCAAGAGGCGTTCGAAAATTCTGCGTGTCTTCGTTAAACAGTCACTGTCTCGAAACATCTGCGCCACTTGTGGCTCTTTGATTTGCTCTCCGGAGACGTTACTTTGTGCCATCTCTTTCGACGGCATGTTCTCCTGTTACAAAGCAAATTCTGTGGATTCTGAAAATTTTCGCCAGATTTTGGCCAATATATCAGGAGAACATGAAGTGGAAAGAGGTATACTAAATTTCAGCTTCAAAGGCATCGCCTTAAACTTGTAATTAAGAGGCGCAGGCCTTTCAAGAGGCGTTCGAAAATTCTGCGTCTCTTCGTTAAACAGTCACTGTCTCGAAAACACCTGCGCCACTTCTCGCTCTTTGATTTGCTCTCCGGAGACGTTACTTTGTGCCATCTCTTTCGACGGCATGTTCTCCTGTTACAAAGCACAATTCTGTGGATTCTGAAAATTTTCGCCAGATTTTGCCAATATATCAGGAGAACATGAAGTGGAAAGAGATATACTAAATTTCAGCTTGAAAGGCATCGCCTTAAAAGTTGCAAATCAGAGGCGCAGGCCTTTCAAGAGGCGTTCGAAAATTCTGCGTCTCTTCGTGAAACAGTCACTGTCTCGAAACATCTGCGCCACTTCTCGCTCTTTGATTTGCTCTCCGGAGACGTTACTTTGTGCCATCTCTTTCGACGGCATGTTCTCCTGTTACAAAGCACAATTCTGTGGATTCTGAAAATTTTCGCCAGATTTTGGCCAATATATCAGGAGAACATGAAGTGGAAAGAGGTATACTAAATTTCAGCTTGAAAGGCATCGCCTTAAAGTTGCAAATCAGAGGCGCAGGCCTTTCAAGAGGCGTTCGAAAATTCTGCGTGTCTTCGTTAAACAGTCACTGTCTCGAAACATCTGCGCCACTTGTGGCTCTTTGATTTGCTCTCCGGAGACGTTACTTTGTGCCATCTCTTTCGACGGCATGTTCTCCTGTTACAAAGCCCAATTTTGTGCATTCTGATAATTTTCGCCAGATTTTGGCCAATATATCAGGAGAACATGAAGTGGAAAGAGGTATACTACATTTCGGCTTCAAAGGCATCGCCTTAAACTTGTAATTAAGAGGGGCAGGCCTTTCAAGAGGCGTTCGAAAATTCTGCGTCTCTTCGTTAAACAGTCACTGTCTCGAAACATCTGCGCCACTTCTCGCTCATTGATTTGCCCTCCGGAGACGTTACATTGTGCCATCTCTTTCGACGGCATGTTCTCCTGTTACAAAGCCCAATTTTGTGCATTCTGAAATTTTCGCCAGATTTTGGCCAATATATCAGGAGAACATGAAGTGGAAAGAGGTATACTAAGTTTCAGCTTCAAAGGCATCGCCTTAAAGTTGCAAATAGGAGGCGCAGGCCTTTCAAGAGGCGTTCGAAAATTCTGCGTCTCTTCGTTAATCAGTCATTGTCTCGAAACATCTGCGCCACATCTCTTTCTTTGATTTGCTCTCCGGAGACGTTACTTTGTGCCATCTCTTTCGACGGCATGTTCTCCTGTTACAAATCCCAATTTTGTGCATTCTGAAAATTTTTGCTACATTTTGGCCAATATATCAGGAGAACATGAAGTGGAAAGTGGTATACTAAATTTCAACTTCAAAGGCATCGCTTAAAAGTATCAAATCAGAGGGGCGAGCCTTTCAAGAGGCGTTCGAAAATTGTGCGACTCTTCGTTAAACAGTCACTGTCTCGAAACATCTGCGCCACTTCTCGCTCATTGATTTGCCCTCCGGAGACGTTACATTGTGCCATCTCTTTCGACGGCATGTTCTCCTGTTACAAAGCCCAATTTTGTGCATTCTGAAAATTTTCGCCAGATTTTGGCCAATATATCAGGAGAACATGAAGTCAAAAGAGGTTAACTAAATTTCAGCTTCAAAGGCATCGCCTTAAAGTTGCAAATAGGAGGCGCAGGCCTTTCAAGGAGGCGTTCGAAAATTCTGCGTCTCTTCGTTAATCAGTCACTGTCTCGAAACATCTGCGCCACATCTCTCTCTTTGATTTGCTCTCCGGAGACGTTACTTTGTGCCATCTCTTTCGACGGCATGTTCTCCTGTTACAAATCCCAATTTTGTGCATTCTGAAAATTTTTGCTACATTTTGGCCAATATATCAGGAGAACATGAAGTGGAAAGTGGTATACTAAATTTCAACTTCAAAGGCATCGCTTAAAAGTATCAAATCAGAGGGGCGAGCCTTTCAAGAGGCGTTCGAAAATTGTGCGACTCTTCGTTAAACAGTCACTGTCTCGAAACATCTGCGCCACATCTCTCTCTTTGATTTGCTCTCGGAGACGTTACTTTGTGCCATCTCTTTCGACGGCATGTTCTCCTGTTACAAATCCCAATTTTGTGCATTCTGAAAATTTTTGCTACATTTTGGCCAATATATCAGGAGAACATGAAGTGGAAAGTGGTATACTAAATTTCAACTTCAAAGGCATCGCTTAAAAGTATCAAATCAGAGGGGCGAGCCTTTCAGAGGCGTTCGAAAATTGTGCGACTCTTCGTTAAACAGTCACTGTCTCGAAACATCTGCGCCACTTCTCGCTCATTGATTTGCCCTCCGGAGACGTTACATTGTGCCATCTCTTTCGACGGCATGTTCTCCTGTTACAAAGCCCAATTTTGTGCATTCTGAAAATTTTCGCCAGATTTTGGCCAATATATCAGGAGAACATGAAGTCAAAAGTGGTATACTAAATTTCAGCTTCAAAGGCATCGCCTTAAAGTTGCAAATAGGAGGCGCAGGCCTTTCAAGAGGCGTTCGAAAATTCTGCGTCTCTTCGTTAATCAGTCACTGTCTCGAAACATCTGCGCCACTACTCGCTCATTGATTTGCCCTCCGGAGACGTTACTTTGTGCCATCACTTTCGACGGCATGTTCTCCTGTTACAAAGCCAATTTTGTGCATTCTGAAAATTTTCGCTAGATTTTGGCCAATATATCAGGAGAACATTAAGTGGAAAGATGTATACTAGATTTCAGCTTCAAAGCATCGCTTAAAAGTATCAAATCAGAGGCGCAGGCCTTTCAAGAGGCGTTCGAAAATTGTGCGACTCTTCGTTAAACAGTCACTGTCTCGAAACATCTGCGCCACTTCTCGCTCATTGATTTGCCCTCCGGAGACGTTACTTTGTGCCATCTCTTTCGACGGCATGTTCTCCTGTTACAAAGCCCAATTCTGTGCATTCTGAAAATTTTCGCCAGATTTTGGCCAATATATCAGGAGAACATGAAGTGGAAAGAGGTATACTAAATTTCAGCTTCAAAGGCATCGCCTTAAACTTGTAATTAAGAGGCGCAGGCCTTTCAAGAGGCGTTCGAAAATTCTGCGTCTCTTCGTTAAACAGTCACTGTCTCGAAACACCTGCGCCACTTCTCGCTCTTTGATTTGCTCTCCGGAGACGTTACTTTGTGCCATCTCTTTCGACGGCATGTTCTCCTGTTACAAAGCACAATTCTGTGGATTCTGAAAATTTTCGCCAGATTTTGGCCAATATATCAGGAGAACATGAAGTGGAAAGAGATATACTAAATTTCAGCTTGAAAGGCATCGCCTTAAAGTTGCAAATCAGAGGCGCAGGCCTTTCAAGAGGCGTTCGAAAATTCTGCGTCTCTTCGTTAAACAGTCACTGTCTCGAAACATCTGCGCCACTTGTCGCTCTTTGATTTGCTGTCCGGAGACGTTACTTTGTGCCATCTCTTTCGACGGCATGTTCTCCTGTTACAAAGCCCAATTTTGTGCATTCTGATAATTTTCCCCAGATTTTGGCCAATATATCAGGAGAACATGAAGTGGAAAGAGGTATACTAAATTTCAGCTTCAAAGGCATCGCCTTAAAGTTGCAATTAAGAGGCGCAGGCCTTTCAAGAGGCTTTCGAAAATTCTGCGACTCTTCGTGAAACAGTCACTGTCTCGAAACATCTGCGCCACTTGTCGCTCTTTGATTTGCTCTCCGGAGACGTTACTTTGTGCCATCTCTTTCGACGGCATGTTCTCCTGTTACAAATCCCAATTTTGTGCATTCTGAAAATTTTTGCTACATTTTGGCCAATATATCAGGAGAACATGAAGTGGAAAGTGGTATACTAAATTTCAACTTCAAAGGCATCGCTTAAAAGAATCAAATCAGAGGGGCGAGCCTTTCAAGAGGCGTTCGAAAATTGTGCGACTCTTCGTTAAACAGTCACTGTCTCGAAACATCTGCGCCACTTCTCGCTCATTGTTTTGCCCTCCGGAGACGTTACATTGTGCCATCTCTTTCGACGGCATGTTCTCCTGTTACAAAGCCAATTTTGTGCATTCTGAAAATTTTCGCCAGATTTTGGCCAATATATCAGGAGAACATGAAGTCAAAAGAGGTATACTAAATTTCAGCTTCAAAGGCATCGCCTTAAAGTTGCAAATAGGAGGCGCAGGCCTTTCAAGAGGCGTTCGAAAATTCTGCGTCTCTTCGTTAATCAGTCACTGTCTCGAAACACCTGCGCCACTTCTCGCTCTTTGATTTGCTCTCCGGAGACGTTACTTTGTGCCATCTCTTTCGACGGCATGTTCTCCTGTTACAAAGCACAATTCTGTGGATTCTGAAAATTTTCGCCAGATTTTGGCCAATATATCAGGAGAACATGAAGTGGAAAGAGATATACTAAATTTCAGCTTGAAAGGCATCGCCTTAAAGTTTGCAAATCAGAGGCGCAGGCCTTTCAAGAGGCGTTCGAAAATTCTGCGTCTCTTCGTTAAACAGTCACTGTCTCGAAACATCTGCGCCACTTGTCGCTCTTTGATTTGCTGTCCGGAGACGTTACTTTGTGCCATCTCTTTCGACGGCATGTTCTCCTGTTACAAAGCCCAATTTTGTGCATTCTGATAATTTTCGCCAGATTTTGGCCAATATATCAGGAGAACATGAAGTGGAAAGAGGTATACTAAATTTCAGCTTCAAAGGCATCGCCTTAAAGTTGCAATTAAGAGGCGCAGGCCTTTCAAGAGGCTTTCGAAAATTCTACGACTCTTCGTGAAACAGTCACTGTCTCGAAACATCTGCGCCACTTGTCGCTCTTTGATTTGCTCTCCGGAGACGTTACTTTGTGCCATCTCTTTCGACGGCATGTTCTCCTGTTACAAAGCCCAATTTTGTGCATTCTGATAATTTTCGCCAGATTTTGGCCAATATATCAGGAGAACATGAAGTGGAAAGAGGTATACTAAATTTCAGCTTCAAAGGCATCGCCTTAAACTTGTAATTAAGAGGCGCAGGCCTTTCAAGAGGCGTTCGAAAATTCTGCGTCTCTTCGTTAAACAGTCACTGTCTCGAAACACCTGCGCCACTTCTCGCTCTTTGATTTGCTCTCCGGAGACGTTACTTTGTGCCATCTCTTTCGACGGCATGTTCTCCTGTTACAAAGCCCAATTCTGTGGATTCTGAAAATTTCGCCAGATTTTGGCCAATATATCAGGAGAACATTAAGTGGAAAGATGTATACTAGATTTCAGCTTCAAAGGCATCGCTTAAAAGTATCAAATCAGAGGCGCAGGCCTTTCAAGAGGCGTTCGAAAATTGTGCGACTCTTCGTTAAACAGTCACTGTCTCGAAACATCTGCGCCACTTCTCGCTCATTGATTTGCCCTCCGGAGACGTTACATTGTTCCATCTCTTCCGACGGCATGTTCTCCTGTTACAAAGCTCAATTTTGTGTATTCTCGAAATTTTCGCCAGATTTTGGCCAATATATCAGGAGAAAATGAAGTGGAAAGAGGTATACTAAATTTCAGCTTCAAAGGCATCGCTTTAAACTTGTAATTAAGAGGCGCAGGCCTTTCAAGAGGCGTTCGAAAATTGTGCGACTCTTCGTTAAACAATCACTGTCTCGAAACATCTGCGCCACTTCTCGCTCATTGATTTGCCCTCCGGAGACGTTACTTTGTGCCATCTCTTTCGACGGCATGTTCTCCTGTTACAAAGCCCAATTTTGTGCATTCTGAAAATTTTCGCTAGATTTTGGCCAATATATCAGGAGAACATTAAGTGGAAAGATGTATACTAGATTTCAGCTTCAAAGGCATCGCTTAAAAGTATCAAATCAGAGGCGCAGGCCTTTCAAGAGGCGTTCGAAAATTCTGCGACTCTTCGTTACACAGTCACTGTCTCGAAACATCAGCGCCACTTCTCGTTCATTGATTTGCCCTCCGGAGACGTTACTTTGTGCCATCTCTTTCGACGGCATGTTCTCCTTTTACAAAGCCCAATTCTGTGCATTCTGAAAATTTTCGCCAGATTTTGGCCAATATATCAGGAGAACATGAAGTGGAAAGATGTATACTAAATTTCAGCTTCAAAGGCATCGCCTTAAACTTGCAATTAAGAGGCGCAGGCCTTTCAAGAGGCGTTCGAAAATTCTGCGTCTCTTCGTTAAACAGTCACTGTCTCGAAACACCTGCGCCACATCTCGCTCTTTGATTTGCTCTCCGGAGACGTTACTTTGTGCCATCTCTTTCGACGGCATGTTCTCCTGTTACAAAGCCCAATGTTGTGCATTCTGAAAATTTTCGCTAGATTTTGGCCAATATATCAGGAGAACATGAAGTGGAAAGAGGTATACTAAATTTCAGCTTCAAAGGCATCGCCTTAAAGTTGCAATTAAGAGGCGCAGCCCTTTCAAGAGGCTTTCGAAAATTCTGCGTCTCTTCGTGAAACAGTCACTGTCTCGAAACATCTGCGCCACTTCTCGCTCATTGATTTGCCCTCCGGAGACGTTACATTGTGCCATCTCTTTCGACGGCATGTTCTCCTGTTACAAAGCCCAATTTTGTGCATTCTGAAAATTTTCGCCAGATTTTGGCCAATATATCAGGAGAACATGAAGTCAAAAGAGGTATACTAAATTTCAGCTTCAAAGGCATCGCCTTAAAGTTGCAAATAGGAGGCGCAGGCCTTTCAAGAGGCGTTCGAAAATTCTGCGTCTCTTCGTTAATCAGTCACTGTCTCGAAACATCTGCGCCACATCTCTCTCTTTGATTTGCTCTCCGGAGACGTTACTTTGTGCCATCTCTTTCGACGGCATGTTCTCCTGTTACAAATCCCAATTTTGTGCATTCTGAAAATTTTCGCCAGATTTTGGCCAATATATCAGGAGAACATGAAGTCAAAAGTGGTATACTAAATTTCAGCTTCAAAGGCATCGCCTTAAAGTTGCAAATAGGAGGCGCAGGCCTTTCAAGAGGCGTTCGAAAATTCTGCGTCTCTTCGTTAATCAGTCACTGTCTCGAAACATCTGCGCCACTACTCGCTCATTGATTTGCCCTCCGGAGACGTTACTTTGTGCCATCACTTTCGACGGCATGTTCTCCTGTTACAAAGCCCAATTTTGTGCATTCTGAAAATTTTCGCTAGATTTTGGCCAATATATCAGGAGAACATTAAGTGGAAAGATGTATACTAGATTTCAGCTTCAAAGGCATCGCTTAAAAGTATCAAATCAGAGGCGCAGGCCTTTCAAGAGGCGTTCGAAAATTGTGCGACTCTTCGTTAAACAGTCACTGTCTCGAAACATCTGCGCCACTTCTCGCTCATTGATTTGCCCTCCGGAGACGTTACTTTGTGCCATCTCTTTCGACGGCATGTTCTCCTGTTACAAAGCCCAATTCTGTGCATTCTGAAAATTTTCGCCAGATTTTGGCCAATATATCAGGAGAACATGAAGTGGAAAGAGGTATACTAAATTTCAGCTTCAAAGGCATCGCCTTAAACTTGTAATTAAGAGGCGCAGGCCTTTCAAGAAGCGTTCGAAAATTCTGCGTGTCTTCGTTAAACAGTCACTGTCTCGAAACACCTGCGCCACTTCTCGCTCTTTGATTTGCTCTCCGGAGACGTTACTTTGTGCCATCTCTTTCGACGGCATGTTCTCCTGTTACAAAGCCCAATGTTGTGCATCCTGAAAATTTTCGCCAGATTTTGGCCAATATATCAGGAGAACATGAAGTGGAAAGAGGTATACTAAATTTCAGCTTCAAAGGCATCGCCTTAAAGTTGCAAATCAGAGGCGCAGGCCTTTCAAGAAGCGTTCGAAAATTCTGCGTGTCTTTGTTAAACAGTCTCTGTCTCGAAACACCTGCGCCACTTCTCGCTCTTTGATTTGCTCTCCGGAGACGTTACTTTGTTCCATCTCTTTCGACGGCATGTTCTCCTGTTACAAAGCCCAATTTTGTGCATTCTGAAAATTTTCGCTAGATTTTGGCCAATATATCAGGAGAACATGAAGTGGAAAGATGTATACTAGATTTCAGCTTCAAAGGCATCGCTTAAAAGTATCAAATCAGAGGCGCAGGCATTTCAAGAGGCGTTCGAAAATTGTGAGACTCTTCGTTAAACAGTCACTGTCTCGAAACATCTGCGCCACTTCTCGCTCATTGATTTGCCCTCCGGAGACGTTACATTGTGCCATCTCTTTCGACGGCATGTTCTCCTGTTATTAAGCCCAATTTTGTGCATTCTGAAAATTTTCGCCAGATTTTGGCCAATATATCAGGAGAACATGAAGTCAAAAGAGGTATACTAAATTTCAGCTTCAAAGGCATCGCCTTAAAGTTGCAAATAAGAGGCGCAGGCCTTTCAAGAGGCTTTCGAAAATTCTGCGTCTCTTCGAGAAACAGTCAGTCTCGAAACACCTGCGCCACTTCTCGCTCTTTGATTTGCTCTCCGGAGACATTACTTTGTTCCATCTCTTTCGACGGCATGTTCTCCTGTTACAAAGCCCAATTTTGTGCATTCTGAAAATTTTCGCTAGATTTTGGCCAATATATCAGGAGAACATTAAGTGGAAAGATGTATACTAGATTTCAGCTTCAAAGGCATCGCTTAAAAGTATCAAATCAGAGGCGCAGGTCTTTCAAGAGGCGTTCGAAAATTGTGCGACTCTTCGTTAAACAGTCACTGTCTCGAAACATCTGCGCCACTTCTCGCTCATTGATTTGCCCTCCGGAGACGTTACTTTGTGCCATCTCTTTCGACGGAATGTTCTCCTGTTACAAAGCCCAATTCTGTGCATCCTGAAAATTTTCGCCAGATTTTGGCCAATATATCAGGAGAACATGAAGTGGAAAGAGGTATACTAAATTTCAGCTTCAAAGGCATCGCCTTAAAGTTGCAAATCAGAGGCGCAGGCCTTTCAAGAAGCGTTCGAAAATTCTGCGTGTCTTCGTTAAACAGTCTCTGTCTCGAAACACCTGCGCCACTTCTCGCTCTTTGATTTGCTCTCCGGAGACGTTACTTTGTGCCATCTCTTTCGACGGCATGTTCTCCTGTTACAAAGCCCAATGTTGTGCATTCTGAAAATTTTCGCTAGATTTTGGCCAATATGTCAGGAGAACATGAAGTGGAAAGAGGTATACTAAATTTCAGCTTCAAAGGCATCGCCTTAAAGTTGCAATTAAGAGGCGCAGGCCTTTCAAGAGGCGTTCGAAAATTCTGCGAATCTTCGTTAAACAGTCACTGTCTCGAAACATCTGCGCCACTTCGCGCTCATTGATTTGCCCTCCGGAGACGTTACTTTGTGCCATCTCTTTCGACGGCATGTTCTCCTGTTACAAAGCCCAATTCTGTGCATTCTGAAAATTTTCGCCAGATTTTGGCCAATATATCAGGAGAACATGAAGTGGAAAGGGGTATACTAAATTTCAGCTTCAAGGGCATCGCCTTAAACTTGTAATTAAGAGGCGCAGGCCTTTCAAGAGGCTTTCGAAAATTCTGCGTCTCTTCGTTAAACAGTCACTGTCTCGAAACACCTGCGCCACTTCTCGCTCTTTGATTTGCTCTCCGGAGACGTTACTTTGTGCCATCTCTTTCGACGGCATGTTCTCCTGTTACTAAGCCCAATTTTGTGCATTCTGAAAATGTTCGCCAGATTTTGGCCAATATATCAGGAGAACATGAAGTCAAAAGAGGTATACTAAATTTCAGCTTCAAAGGCATCGCCTTAAAGTTGCAAATAAGAGGCGCAGGCCTTTCAAGAGGCTTTCGAAAATTCTGCGTCTCTTCGTGAAACCGTCAGTCTCGAAACACCTGCGCCACTTCTCGCTCTTTGATTTGCTCTCCGGAGACATTACTTTGTTCCATCTCTTTCGACGGCATGTTCTCCTGTTACAAAGCCCAATTTTGTGCATTCTGAAAATTTTCGCTAGATTTTGGCCAATATATCAGGAGAACATGAATTGGAAAGATGTATACTAGATTTCAGCTTCAAAGGCATCGCTTAAAAGTATCAAATCAGAGGCGCAGGCCTTTCAAGAGGCGTTCGAAAATTGTGCGACTCTTCGTTAAACAGTCACTGTCTCGAAACATCTGCGCCACTTCTCGCTCATTGATTTGCCCTCCGGAGACGTTACATTGTGCCATCTCTTTCGACAGCATGTTCTCCTGTTACTAAGCCCAATTTTGTGCATTCTGAAAATTTTCGCCAGATTTTGGCCAATATATCAGGAGAACATGAAGTCAAAAGAGGTATACTAAATTTCAGCTTCAAAGGCATCGCCTTAAAGTTGCAAATAAGAGGCGCAGGCCTTTCAAGAGGCTTTCGAAAATTCTGCGTCTCTTCGAGAAACAGTCAGTCTCGAAACACCTGCGCCACTTCTCGCTCTTTGATTTGCTCTCCGGAGACATTACTTTGTTCCATCTCTTTCGACGGCATGTTCTCCTGTTACAAAGCCCAATTTTGTGCATTCTGAAAATTTTCGCTAGATTTTGGCCAATATATCAGGAGAACATTAAGTGGAAAGATGTATACTAGATTTCAGCTTCAAAGGCATCGCTTAAAAGTATCAAATCAGAGGCGCAGGTCTTTCAAGAGGCGTTCGAAAATTGTGCGACTCTTCGTTAAACAGTCACTGTCTCGAAACATCTGCGCCACTTCTCGCTCATTGATTTGCCCTCCGGAGACGTTACTTTGTGCCATCTCTTTCGACGGAATGTTCTCCTGTTACAAAGCCCAATTCTGTGCATCCTGAAAATTTTCGCCAGATTTTGGCCAATATATCAGGAGAACATGAAGTGGAAAGAGGTATACTAAATTTCAGCTTCAAAGGCATCGCCTTAAAGTTGCAAATCAGAGGCGCAGGCCTTTCAAGAAGCGTTCGAAAATTCTGCGTGTCTTCGTTAAACAGTCTCTGTCTCGAAACACCTGCGCCACTTCTCGCTCTTTGATTTGCTCTCCGGAGACGTTACTTTGTGCCATCTCTTTCGACGGCATGTTCTCCTGTTACAAAGCCCAATGTTGTGCATTCTGAAAATTTTCGCTAGATTTTGGCCAATATGTCAGGAGAACATGAAGTGGAAAGAGGTATACTAAATTTCAGCTTCAAAGGCATCGCCTTAAAGTTGCAATTAAGAGGCGCAGGCCTTTCAAGAGGCGTTCGAAAATTCTGCGACTCTTCGTTAAACAGTCACTCTCTCGAAACATCTGCGCCACTTCGCGCTCATTGATTTGCCCTCCGGAGACGTTACTTTGTGCCATCTCTTTCGACGGCATGTTCTCCTGTTACAAAGCCCAATTCTGTGCATTCTGAAAATTTTCGCCAGATTTTGGCCAATATATCAGGAGAACATGAAGTGGAAAGGGGTATACTAAATTTCAGCTTCAAGGGCATCGCCTTAAACTTGTAATTAAGAGGCGCAGGCCTTTCAAGAGGCTTTCGAAAATTCTGCGTCTCTTCGTTAAACAGTCACTGTCTCGAAACACCTGCGCCACTTCTCGCTCTTTGATTTGCTCTCCGGAGACGTTACTTTGTGCCATCTCTTTCGACGGCATGTTCTCCTGTTACTAAGCCCAATTTTGTGCATTCTGAAAATGTTCGCCAGATTTTGGCCAATATATCAGGAGAACATGAAGTCAAAAGAGGTATACTAAATTTCAGCTTCAAAGGCATCGCCTTAAAGTTGCAAATAAGAGGCGCAGGCCTTTCAAGAGGCTTTCGAAAATTCTGCGTCTCTTCGTGAAACCGTCAGTCTCGAAACACCTGCGCCACTTCTCGCTCTTTGATTTGCTCTCCGGAGACATTACTTTGTTCCATCTCTTTCGACGGCATGTTCTCCTGTTACAAAGCCCAATTTTGTGCATTCTGAAAATTTTCGCTAGATTTTGGCCAATATATCAGGAGAACATGAATTGGAAAGATGTATACTAGATTTCAGCTTCAAAGGCATCGCTTAAAAGTATCAAATCAGAGGCGCAGGCCTTTCAAGAGGCGTTCGAAAATTGTGCGACTCTTCGTTAAACAGTCACTGTCTCGAAACATCTGCGCCACTTCTCGCTCATTGATTTGCCCTCCGGAGACGTTACATTGTGCCATCTCTTTCGATGGCATGTTCTCCTGTTACTAAGCCCAATTTTGTGCATTCTGAAAATTTTCGCCAGATTTTGGCCAATATATCAGGAGAACATGGAGTCAAAAGAGGTATACTAAATTTCAGCTTCAAAGGCATCGCCTTAAAGTTGCAAATAAGAGGCGCAGGCCTTTCAAGAGGCTTTCGAAAATTCTGCGTCTCTTCGAGAAACAGTCAGTCTCGAAACACCTGCGCCACTTCTCGCTCTTTGATTTGCTCTCCGGAGACATTACTTTGTTCCATCTCTTTCGACGGCATGTTCTCCTGTTACAAAGCCCAATTTTGTGCATTCTGAAAATTTTCGCTAGATTTTGGCCAATATATCAGGAGAACATTAAGTGGAAAGATGTATACTAGATTTCAGCTTAAAAGGCATCGCTTGAAAGTATCAAATCAGAGGCGCAGGTCTTTCAAGAGGCGTTCGAAAATTGTGCGACTCTTCGTTAAACAGTCACTGTCTCGAAACATCTGCGCCACTTCTCGCTCATTGATTTGCCCTCCGGAGACGTTACTTTGTGCCATCTCTTTCGACGGCATGTTCTCCTGTTACAAAGCCCAATTCTGTGCATCCTGAAAATTTTCGCCAGATTTTGGCCAATATATCAGGAGAACATGAAGTGGAAAGAGGTATACTAAATTTCAGCTTCAAAGGCATCGCCTTAAAGTTGCAAATCAGCGGCGCAGGCCTTTCAAGAAGCGTTCGAAAATTCTGCGTGTCTTCGTTAAACAGTCACTGTCTCGAAACACCTGCGCCACTTCTCGCTCTTTGATTTGCTCTCCGGAGACGTTACTTTGTGCCATCTCTTTCGACGGCATGTTCTCCTGCTACAATGCCCAATGTTGTGCATTCTGAAAATTTTCGCTAGATTTAGGCCAATATATCAGGAGAACATGAAGTGGAAAGAGGTATACTAAATTTCAGCTTCAAAGGCATCGCCTTAAAGTTGCAATTAAGAGGCGCAGGCCTTTCAAGAGGCTTTCGAAAATTCTGCGTCTCTTCGTGAAACAGTCACTGTCTCGAAACATCTGCGCCACTTCTCGCTCATTGATTTGCCCTCCGGAGACGTTACTTTGTGCCATCTCTTTCGACGGCATGTTCTCCTGTTACAAAGCCATATTCTGTGCATTCTGAAAATTTTCGCCAGATTTTGGCCAATATATCAGGAGAACATGAAGTGGAAAGAGGTATACTAAATTTCAGCTTCAAAGGCATCGCCTTAAACTTGTAATTAAGAGGCGCAGGCCTTTCAAGAGGCGTTCGAAAATTCTGCGACTCTTCGTTAAACAGTCACTGTCTCGAAACATCTGCGCCACATCTCGCTCTTTGATTTGCTCTCCGGAGACGTTACTTTGTTCCATCTCTTTCGACGGCATGTTCTCCTGTTACAAAGCCCAATTTTGTGTATTCTCGAAATTTTCGCCAGATTTTCGCCAATAAATCAGGAGAAAATGAAGTGGAAAGGGGTATACTAAATTTCAGCTTCAAAGGCATCGCCTTAAAGTTGCAAATAAGAGGCGCAGGCCTTTCAAGAGGCTTTCGAAAATTCTGCGTCTCTTCGTGAAACAGTCAGTCTCGAAACACCTGCGCCACCTCTCGCTCTTTGATTTGCTCTCCGGAGACATTACTTTGTTCCATCTCTTTCGACGGCATGTTCTCCTGTTACAAAGCCCAATTTTGTGCATTCTGAAAATTTTCGCTAGATTTTGGCCAATATATCAGGAGAACATGGAGTCAAAAGAGGTATACTAAATTTCAGCTTCAAAGGCATCGCCTTAAAGTTGCAAATAAGAGGCGCAGGCCTTTCAAGAGGCTTTCGAAAATTCTGCGTCTCTTCGAGAAACAGTCAGTCTCGAAACACCTGCGCCACTTCTCGCTCTTTGATTTGCTCTCCGGAGACGTTACTTTGTGCCATCTCTTTCGACGGCATGTTCTCCTGTTACTAAGCCCAATTCTGTGCATTCTGAAAATTTTCGCCAGATTTTGGCCAATATATCAGGAGAACATGAAGTGGAAAGGGGTATACTAAATTTCAGCTTCAAGGGCATCGCCTTAAAGTTGCAAATCAGCGGCGCAGGCCTTTCAAGAAGCGTTCGAAAATTCTGCGTGTCTTCGTTAAACAGTCACTGTCTCGAAACACCTGCGCCACTTCTCGCTCTTTGATTTGCTCTCCGGAGACGTTACTTTGTGCCATCTCTTTCGACGGCATGTTCTCCTGTTACTAAGCCCAATTTTGTGCATTCTGAAAATGTTCGCCAGATTTTGGCCAATATATCAGGAGAACATGAAGTCAAAAGAGGTATACTAAATTTCAGCTTCAAAGGCATCGCCTTAAAGTTGCAAATAAGAGGCGCAGGCCTTTCAAGAGGCTTTCGAAAATTCTGCGTCTCTTCGTGAAACAGTCAGTCTCGAAACATCTGCGCCACTTCTCGCTCATTGATTTGCCCTCCGGAGACGTTACATTGTGCCATCTCTTTCGACGGCATGTTCTCCTGTTACTAAGCCCAATTTTGTGCATTCTGAAAATGTTCGCCAGATTTTGGCCAATATATCAGGAGAACATGAAGTCAAAAGAGGTATACTAAATTTCAGCTTCAAAGGCATCGCCTTAAAGTTGCAAATAAGAGGCGCTGGCCTTTCAAGAGGCTTTCGAAAATTCTGCGTCTCTTCGTGAAACTGTCACTGTCTCGAAACACCTGCGCCACTTCTCGCTCTTTGATTTGCTCTCCGGAGACGTTACATTGTTCCATCTCTTTCGACGGCATGTTCTCCTGTTACAAAGCCCAATTTTGTGCATTCTGAAAATTTTCGCTAGATTTTGGCCAATAAATCAGGAGAAAATGAAGTGGAAAGAGGTATACTAAATTTCAGCTTCAAAGGCATCGCCTTAAAGTTGCAAATAAGAGGCGCAGGCCTTTCAAGAGGCTTTCGAAAATTCTGCGTCTCCTCGTGAAACAGTCAGTCTCGAAACACCTGCGCCACTTCTCGCTCTTTGATTTGCTCTCCGGAGACGTTACTTTGTGCCATCTCTTTCGACGGCATGTTCTCCTGTTACTAAGCCCAATTTTGTGCATTCTGAAAATTTTCGCCAGATTTTGGCCAATATATCAGGAGAACATGGAGTCAAAAGAGGTATACTAAATTTCAGCTTCAAAGGCATCGCCTTAAAGTTGCAAATAAGAGGCGCAGGCCTTTCAAGAGGCTTTCGAAAATTCTGCGTCTCTTCGAGAAACAGTCAGTCTCGAAACACCTGCGCCACTTCTCGCTCTTTGATTTGCTCTCCGGAGACATTACTTTGTTCCATCTCTTTCGACGGCATGTTCTCCTGTTACAAAGCCCAATTTTGTGCATTCTGAAAATTTTCGCTAGATTTTGGCCAATATATCAGGAGAACATTAAGTGGAAAGATGTATACTAGATTTCAGCTTCAAAGGCATCGCTTGAAAGTATCAAATCAGAGGCGCAGGTCTTTCAAGAGGCGTTCGAAAATTGTGCGACTCTTCGTTAAACAGTCACTGTCTCGAAACATCTGCGCCACTTCTCGCTCATTGATTTGCCCTCCGGAGACGTTACTTTGTGCCATCTCTTTCGACGGCATGTTCTCCTGTTACAAAGCCCAATTCTGTGCATCCTCAAAATTTTCGCCAGATTTTGGCCAATATATCAGGAGAACATGAAGTGGAAAGAGGTATACTAAATTTCAGCTTCAAAGGCATCGCCTTAAAGTTGCAAATCAGCGGCGCAGGCCTTTCAAGAAGCGTTCGAAAATTCTGCGTGTCTTCGTTAAACAGTCACTGTCTCGAAACACCTGCGCCACTTCTCGCTCTTTGATTTGCTCTCCGGAGACGTTACTTTGTGCCATCTCTTTCGACGGCATGTTCTCCTGTTACAAAGCCCAATTCTGTGCATTCTGAAAATTTTCGCCAGATTTTGGCCAATATATCAGGAGAACATGAAGTGGAAAGGGGTATACTAAATTTCAGCTTCAAGGGCATCGCCTTAAACTTGTAATTAAGAGGCGCAGGCCTTTCAAGAGGCTTTCGAAAATCTGCGTCTCTTCGTTAAACAGTCACTGTCTCGAAACACCTGCGCCACTTCTCGCTCTTTGATTTGCTCTCCGGAGACGTTACTTTGTGCCATCTCTTTCGACGGCATGTTCTCCTGTTACTAAGCCCAATTCTGTGGATTCTGAAAATTTTCGCCAGATTTTGGCCAATATATCAGGAGAACATGAAGTGGAAAGAGGTATACTAAATTTCAGCTTCAAAGGCATCGCCTTAAAGTTGCAAATCAGAGGCGCAGGTCTTTCAAGAGGCGTTCGAAAATTTTGCGTGTCTTCGTTAAACAGTCACTGTCTCGAAACATCAGCGCCACTTCTCGCTCTTTGATTTGCTCTCCGGAGACATTACTTCGTTCCATCTCTTTCGACGGCATGTTCTCCTGTTACAAAGCCCAATTTTGTGCATTCTGAAAATGTTCGCCAGATTTTGGCCAATATATCAGGAGAACATGAAGTCAAAAGAGGTATACTAAATTTCAGCTTCAAAGGCATCGCCTTAAAGTTGCAAATAAGAGGCGCAGGCCTTTCAAGAGGCGTTCGAAAATTCTGCGTGTCTTCGTTAATCAGTCACTGTCTCGAAACATCTGCGCCACATCTCGCTCTTTGATTTGCTCTCCGGAGACGTTACTTTGTGCCATCTCTTTCGACGGCATGTTCTCCTGTTACTAAGCCCAATTTTGTGCATTCTGAAAATGATCGCCAGATTTTGGCCAATATATCAGGAGAACATGAAGTCAAAAGAGGTATACTAAATTTCAGCTTCAAAGGAATCGCCTTAAAGTTGCAAATAAGAGGCGCAGGCCTTTCAAGAGGCTTTCGAAAATTCTGCGTCTCTTTGTGAAACAGTCAGTCTCGAAACACCTGCGCCACTTCTCGCTCTTTGATTTGCTCTCCGGAGACATTACTTTGTTCCATCTCTTTCGACGGCATGTTCTCCTGTTACAAAGCCCAATTTTGTGCATTCTGAAAATTTTCGCTAGATTTTGGCGAATATATCAGGAGAACATGAAGTGGAAAGATGTATACTAGATTTCAGCTTCAAAGGCATCGCTTAAAAGTATCAAATCAGAGGCGCAGGCCTTTCAAGAGGCGTTCGAAAATTGTGCGACTCTTCGTTAAACAGTCACTGTCTCGAAACATCTGCGCCACTTCTCGCTCATTGATTTGCCCTCCGGAGACGTTACTTTGTGCCATCTCTTTCGACGGCATGTTCTCCTGTTACAAAGCCCAATTCTGTGGATTCTGAAAATTTTCGCCAGATTTTGGCCAATATATCAGGAGAACATGAAGTGGAAAGAGGTATACTAAATTTCAGCTTCAATGGCATCGCCTTAAAGTTGCAAATCAGAGGCGCAGGCCTTTCAAGAGGCGTTCGAAAATTCTGCGTGTCTTCGTTAAACAGTCACTGTCTCGAAACATCAGCGCCACTTCTCGCTCTTTGATTTGCTCTCCGGAGACATTACTTCGTTCCATCTCTTTCGACGGCATGTTCTCCTGTTACAAAGCCCAATTTTGTGCATTCTGAAAATGTTCGCCAGATTTTGGCCAATATATCAGGAGAACATGAAGTCAAAAGAGGTATACTAAATTTCAGCTTCAAAGGCATCGCCTTAAAGTTGCAAATAAGAGGCGCAGGCCTTTCAAGAGGCGTTCGAAAATTCTGCGTGTCTTCGTTAATCAGTCACTGTCTCGAAACATCTGCGCCACATCTCGCTCTTTGATTTGCTTTCCGGAGACGTTACTTTGTTCCATCTCTTTCGACGGCATGTTCTCCTGTTACAAAGCCCAATTTTGTGCATTCTGAAAATGTTCGCCAGATTTTGGCCAATATATCAGGAGAACATGAAGTGGAAAGAGGTATACTAAATTTCAGCTTCAAAGGCATCGCCTTAAAGTTGCAAATCAGAGGCGCAGGCCTTTCAAGAGGCTTTCGAAAATTCTGCGTCTCTTCGTGAAACAGTCACTGTCTCGAAACACCTGCGCCACTTCTCGCTCTTTGATTTGCTCTCCGGAGACATTACTTTGTTCCATCTCTTTCGACGGCATGTTCTCCTGTTACAAAGCCCAATTTTGTGTATTCTCGAAATTTTCGCCAGATTTTGGCCAATAAATCAGGAGAGAATGAAGTGGAAAGAGGTATACTAAATTTCAGCTTCAAAGGCATCGCCTTAAAGTTGCAAATCAGCGGCGCAGGCCTTTCAAGAAGCGTTCGAAAATTCTGCGTGTCTTCGTTAAACAGTCACTGTCTCGAAACACCTGCGCCACTTCTCGCTCTTTGATTTGCTCTCCGGAGACGTTACTTTGTGCCATCTCTTTCGACGGCATGTTCTCCTGTTACAAAGCCCAATTCTGTGCATTCTGAAAATTTTCGCCAGATTTTGGCCAATATATCAGGAGAACATGAAGTGGAAAGTGGTATACTAAATTTCAACTTCAAAGGCATCGCTTAAAAGTATCAAATCAGAGGCGCAGGCCTTTCAAGAGGCGTTCGAAAATTGTGCGACTCTTCGTTAAACAGTCACTGTCTCGAAACATCTGCGCCACTTCTCGCTCATTGATTTGCCCTCCGGAGACGTTACATTGTGCCATCTCTTTCGACGGCATGTTCTCCTGTTACTAAGCCCAATTTTGTGCATTCTGAAAATTTTCGCCAGATTTTGGCCAATATATCAGGAGAACATGGAGTCAAAAGAGGTATACTAAATTTCAGCTTCAAAGGCATCGCCTTAAAGTTGCAAATAAGAGGCGCAGGCCTTTCAAGAGGCTTTCGAAAATTCTGCGTCTCTTCGAGAAACAGTCAGTCTCGAAATACCTGCGCCACTTCTCGCTCTTTGATTTGCTCTCCGGAGACATTACTTTGTTCCATCTCTTTCGACGGCATGTTCTCCTGTTACAAAGCCCAATTTTGTGCATTCTGAAAATTTTCGCTAGATTTTGGCCAATATATCAGGAGAACATTAAGTGGAAAGATATATACTAGATTTCAGCTTCAAAGGCATCGCTTGAAAGTATCAAATCAGAGGCGCAGGTCTTTCAAGAGGCGTTCGAAAATTGTGCGACTCTTCGTTAAACAGTCACTGTCTCGAAACATCTGCGCCACTTCTCGCTCATTGATTTGCCCTCCGGAGACGTTACTTTGTGCCATCTCTTTCGACGGCATGTTCTCCTGTTACAAAGCCCAATTCTGTGCATCCTGAAAATTTTCGCCAGATTTTGGCCAATATATCAGGAGAACATGAAGTGGAAAGAGGTATACTAAATTTCAGCTTCAAAGGCATCGCCTTAAAGTTGCAAATCAGCGGCGCAGGCCTTTCAAGAAGCGTTCGAAAATTCTGCGTGTCTTCGTTAAACAGTCACTGTCTCGAAACACCTGCGCCACTTCTCGCTCTTTGATTTGCTCTCCGGAGACGTTACTTTGTGCCATCTCTTTCGACGGCATGTTCTCCTGTTACGAAGCCATATTCTGTGCATTCTGAAAATTTTCGCCAGATTTTGGCCAATATATCAGGAGAACATGGAGTCAAAAGAGGTATACTAAATTTCAGCTTCAAAGGCATCGCCTTAAAGTTGCAAATAAGAGGCGCTGGCCTTTCAAGAGGCTTTCGAAAATTCTGCGTCTCTTCGTGAAACTGTCACTGTCTCGAAACACCTGCGCCACTTCTCGCTCTTTGATTTGCTCTCCGGAGACGTTACATTGTTCCATCTCTTTCGACGGCATGTTCTCCTGTTACAAAGCCCAATTTTGTGTATTCTCGAAATTTTCGCCAGATTTTCGCCAATAAATCAGGAGAAAATGAAGTGGAAAGAGGTATACTAAATTTCAGCTTCAAAGGCATCGCCTTAAAGTTGCAAATAAGAGGCGCAGGCCTTTCAAGAGGCTTTCGAAAATTCTGCGTCTCTTCGTGAAACAGTCAGTCTCGAAACACCTGCGCCACCTCTCGCTCTTTGATTTGCTCTCCGGAGACATTACTTTGTTCCATCTCTTTCGACGGCATGTTCTCCTGTTACAAAGCCCAATTTTGTGCATTCTGAAAATTTTCGCTAGATTTTGGCCAATATATCAGGAGAACATGGAGTCAAAAGAGGTATACTAAATTTCAGCTTCAAAGCCATCGCCTTAAAGTTGCAAATAAGAGGCGCAGGCCTTTCAAGAGGCTTTCGAAAATTCTGCGTCTCTTCGAGAAACAGTCAGTCTCGAAACACCTGCGCCACTTCTCGCTCTTTGATTTGCTCTCCGGAGACGTTACTTTGTGCCATCTCTTTCGACGGCATGTTCTCCTGTTACTAAGCCCAATTTTGTGCATTCTGAAAATTTTCGCCAGATTTTGGCCAATATATCACGAGAACATGGAGTCAAAAGAGGTATACTAAATTTCAGCTTCAAAGGCATCGCCTTAAAGTTGCAAATAAGAGGCGCAGGCCTTTCAAGAGGCTTTCGAAAATTCTGCGTCTCTTCGAGAAACAGTCAGTCTCGAAACACCTGCGCCACTTCTCGCTCTTTGATTTGCTCTCCGGAGACATTACTTCGTTCCATCTCTTTCGACGGCATGTTCTCCTGTTACAAAGCCCAATTTTGTGCATTCTGAAAATGTTCGCCAGATTTTGGCCAATATATCAGGAGAACATGAAGTCAAAAGAGGTATACTAAATTTCAGCTTCAAAGGCATCGCCTTAAAGTTGCAAATAAGAGGCGCAGGCCTTTCAAGAGGCGTTCGAAAATTCTGCGTGTCTTCGTTAATCAGTCACTGTCTCGAAACATCTGCGCCACATCTCGCTCTTTGATTTGCTTTCCGGAGACGTTACTTTGTTCCATCTCTTTCGACGGCATGTTCTCCTGTTACAAAGCCCAATTTTGTGCATTCTGAAAATGTTCGCTAGATTTTGGCCAATATATCAGGAGAACATTAAGTGGAAAGATATATACTAGATTTCAGCTTCAAAGGCATCGCCTTAAAGTATCAAATCAGAGGCGCAGGCCTTTCAAGAGGCTTTCGAAAATTCTGCGTCTCTTCGTGAAACAGTCACTGTCTCGAAACACCTGCGCCACTTCTCGCTCTTTGATTTGCTCTCCGGAGACATTACTTTGTTCCATCTCTTTCGACGGCATGTTCTCCTGTTACAAAGCCCAATTTTGTGCATTCTGAAAATTTTCGCTAGATTTTGGCCAATATATCAGGAGAACATTAAGTGGAAAGATGTATACTAGATTTCAGCTTCAAAGGCATCGCTTGAAAGTATCAAATCAGAGGCGCAGGTCTTTCAAGAGGCGTTCGAAAATTGTGCGACTCTTCGTTAAACAGTCACTGTCTCGAAACATCTGCGCCACTTCTCGCTCATTGATTTGCCCTCCGGAGACGTTACTTTGTGCCATCTCTTTCGACGGCATGTTCTCCTGTTACAATGCCCAATTCTGTGGATTCTGAAAATTTTCGCCAGATTTTGGCCAATATATCAGGAGAACATGAAGTGGAAAGAGGTATACTAAATTTCAGCTTCAAAGGCATCGCCTTAAAGTTGCAAATCAGAGGCGCAGGCCTTTCAAGAGGCGTTCGAAAATTCTGCGTGTCTTCGTTAAACAGTCACTGTCTCGAAACATCAGCGCCACTTCTCGCTCTTTGATTTGCTTTCCGAGACGTTACTTTGTTCCATCTCTTTCGACGGCATGTTCTCCTGTTACAAAGCCCAATTTTGTGCATTCTGAAAATGTTCGCCAGATTTTGGCCAATATATCAGGAGAACATGAAGTGGAAAGAGGTATACTAAATTTCAGCTTCAAAGGCATCGCCTTAAAGTTGCAAATCAGCGGCGCAGGCCTTTCAAGAAGCGTTCGAAAATTCTGCGTGTCTTCGTTAAACAGTCACTGTCTCGAAACACCTGCGCCACTTCTCGCTCTTTGATTTGCTCTCCGGAGACGTTACTTTGTGCCATCTCTTTCGACGGCATGTTCTCCTGTTACAAAGCCCAATTCTGTGCATTCTGAAAATTTCGCCAGATTTTGGCCAATATATCAGGAGAACATGAAGTGGAAAGTGGTATACTAAATTTCAACTTCAAAGGCATCGCTTAAAAGTATCAAATCAGAGGCGCAGGCCTTTCAAGAGGCGTTCGAAAATTGTGCGACTCTTCGTTAAACAGTCACTGTCTCGAAACATCTGCGCCACTTCTCGCTCATTGATTTGCCCTCCGGAGACGTTACATTGTGCCATCTCTTTCGACGGCATGTTCTCCTGTTACTAAGCCCAATTTTGTGCATTCTGAAAATTTTCGCCAGATTTTGGCCAATATATCAGGAGAACATGGAGTCAAAAGAGGTATACTAAATTTCAGCTTCAAAGGCATCGCCTTAAAGTTGCAAATAAGAGGCGCAGGCCTTTCAAGAGGCTTTCGAAAATTCTGCGTCTCTTCGAGAAACAGTCAGTCTCGAAATACCTGCGCCACTTCTCGCTCTTTGATTTGCTCTCCGGAGACATTACTTTGTTCCATCTCTTTCGACGGCATGTTCTCCTGTTACAAAGCCCAATTTTGTGCATTCTGAAAATTTTCGCTAGATTTTGGCCAATATATCAGGAGAACATTAAGTGGAAAGATGTATACTAGATTTCAGCTTCAAAGGCATCGCTTGAAAGTATCAAATCAGAGGCGCAGGTCTTTCAAGAGGCGTTCGAAAATTGTGCGACTCTTCGTTAAACAGTCACTGTCTCGAAACATCTGCGCCACTTCTCGCTCATTGATTTGCCCTCCGGAGACGTTACTTTGTGCCATCTCTTTCGACGGCATGTTCTCCTGTTACAAAGCCCAATTCTGTGCATCCTGAAAATTTTCGCCAGATTTTGGCCAATATATCAGGAGAACATGAAGTGGAAAGAGGTATACTAAATTTCAGCTTCAAAGGCATCGCCTTAAGTTGCAAATCAGCGGCGCAGGCCTTTCAAGAAGCGTTCGAATATTCTGCGTGTCTTCGTTAAACAGTCACTGTCTCGAAACACCTGCGCCACTTCTCGCTCTTTGATTTGCTCTCCGGAGACGTTACTTTGTGCCATCTCTTTCGACGGCATGTTCTCCTGTTACAAAGCCATATTCTGTGCATTCTGAAAATTTTCGCCAGATTTTGGCCAATATATCAGGAGAACATGGAGTCAAAAGAGGTATACTAAATTTCAGCTTCAAAGGCATCGCCTTAAAGTTGCAAATAAGAGGCGCTGGCCTTTCAAGAGGCTTTCGAAAATTCTGCGTCTCTTCGTGAAACTGTCACTGTCTCGAAACACCTGCGCCACTTTCTCGCTCTTTGATTTGCTCTCCGGAGACGTTACATTGTTCCATCTCTTTCGACGGCATGTTCTCCTGTTACAAAGCCCAATTTTGTGTATTCTCGAAATTTTCGCCAGATTTTCGCCAATAAATCAGGAGAAAATGAAGTGGAAAGAGGTATACTAAATTTCAGCTTCAAGGGCATCGCCTTAAACTTGTAATTAAGAGGCGCAGGTCTTTCAAGAGGCTTTCGAAAATTCTGCGTCTCTTCGTTAAACAGTCACTGTCTCGAAACACCTGCGCCACTTCTCGCTCTTTGAATTGCTCTCCGGAGACGTTACTTTGTGCCATCTTTTCGACGGCATGTTCTCCTGTTACTAAGCCCAATTTTGTGCATTCTGAAAATGTTCGCCAGATTTTGGCCAATATATCAGGAGAACATGAAGTGGAAAGTGGTATACTAAATTTCAACTTCAAAGGCATCGCTTAAAAGTATCAAATCAGAGGCGCAGGCCTTTCAAGAGGCGTTCGAAAATTGTGCGACTCTTCGTTAAACAGTCACTGTCTCGAAACATCTGCGCCACTTCTCGCTCATTGATTTGCCCTCCGGAGACGTTACATTGTGCCATCTCTTTCGACGACATGTTCTCCTGTTACTAAGCCCAATTTTGTGCATTCTGAAAATTTTCGCCAGATTTTGGCCAATATATCAGGAGAACATGGAGTCAAAAGAGGTATACTAAATTTCAACTTCAAAGGCATCGCTTAAAAGTATCAAATCAGAGGGGCGAGCCTTTCAAGAGGCGTTCGAATATTGTGCGACTCTTCGTTAAACAGTCACTGTCTCGAAACATCTGCGCCACTTCTCGCTCATTGATTTGCCCTCGGGAGACGTTACTTTGTGCCATCTCTTTCGACGGCATGTTCTCCTGTTACAAAGCCCAATTCTGTGGATTCTGAAAATTTTCGCCAGATTTTGGCCAATATATCAGGAGAACATGAAGTGGAAAGAGGTATACTAAATTTCAGCTTCAAAGGCATCGCCTTAAAGTTGCAAATCAGAGGCGCAGGCCTTTCAAGAGGCGTTCGAAAATTCTGCGTGTCTTCGTTAAACAGTCACTGTCTCGAAACATCAGCGCCACTTCTCGCTCTTTGATTTGCTCTCCGGAGACATTACTTCGTTCCATCTCTTTCGACGGCATGTTCTCCTGTTACAAAGCCCAATTTTGTGCATTCTGAAAATGTTCGCCAGATTTTGGCCAATATATCAGGAGAACATGAAGTGGAAAGAGGTATACTAAATTTCAGCTTCAAAGGCATCGCCTTAAAGTTGCAAATCAGAGGCGCAGGCCTTTCAAGAGGCTTTCGAAAATTCTGCGTCTCTTCGTGAAACAGTCACTGTCTCGAAACACCTGCGCCACTTCTCGCTCTTTGATTTGCTCTCCGGAGACATTACTTTGTTCCATCTCTTTCGACGGCATGTTCTCCTGTTACAAAGCCCAATTTTGTGTATTCTCGAAATTTTCGCCAGATTTTGGCCAATAAATCAGGAGAGAATGAAGTGGAACGAGGTATACTAAATTTCAGCTTCAAATGCATCGCCTTAAAGTTGCAAATCAGCGGCGCAGGCCTTTCAAGAAGCGTTCGAAAATTCTGCGTGTCTTCGTTAAACAGTCACTGTCTCGAAACGCCTGCGCCACTTCTCGCTCTTTGATTTGCTCTCCGGAGACATTACATTGTGCCATCTCTTTCGACGGCATGTTCTCCTGTTACTAAGCCCAATTTTGTGCATTCTCGAAATTTTCGCCAGATTTTGGCCAATAAATCAGGAGAGAATGAAGTGGAAAGAGGTACACTAAATTTCAGCTTCAAAGGCATCGCCTTAAAGTTGCAAATAAGAGGCGCAGGCCTTTCAAGAGGCTTTCGAAAATTCTGCGTCTCTTCGTGAAACAGTCACTGTCTCGAAACATCTGCGCCACTTCTCGCTCATTGATTTGCCCTCCGGAGACGTTACTTTGTGCCATCTCTTTCGACGGCATGTTCTCCTGATACCAAGCCCAATTTTGTGCATTCTGAAAATGTTCGCCAGATTTTGGCCAATATATCAGGAGAACATGAAGTGGAAAGAGGTATACTAAATTTCAGCTTCAAAGGCATCGCCTTAAAGTTGCAAATCAGAGGCGCAGGCCTTTCAAGAGGCTTTCGAAAATTCTGCGTCTCTTCGTGAAACAGTCACTGTCTCGAAACACCTGCGCCACTTCTCGCTCTTTGATTTGCTCTCCGGAGACATTACTTTGTTCCATCTCTTTCGACGGCATGTTCTCCTGTTACAAAGCCCAATTTTGTGTATTCTCGAAATTTTCGCCAGATTTTGGCCAATAAATCAGGAGAGAATGAAGTGGAAAGAGGTATACTAAATTTCAGCTTCAAATGCATCGCCTTAAAGTTGCAAATCAGCGGCGCAGGCCTTTCAAGAAGCGTTCGAAAATTCTGCGTGTCTTCGTTAAACAGTCACTGTCTCGAAACGCCTGCGCCACTTCTCGCTCTTTGATTTGCTCTCCGGAGACATTACATTGTGCCATCTCTTTCGACGGCATGTTCTCCTGTTACTAAGCCCAATTTTGTGCATTCTCGAAATTTTCGCCAGATTTTGGCCAATAAATCAGGAGAGAATGAAGTGGAAAGAGGTACACTAAATTTCAGCTTCAAAGGCATCGCCTTAAAGTTGCAAATAAGAGGCGCAGGCCTTTCAAGAGGCTTTCGAAAATTCTGCGTCTCTTCGTGAAACAGTCACTGTCTCGAAACATCTGCGCCACTTCTCGCTCATTGATTTGCCCTCCGGAGACGTTACTTTGTGCCATCTCTTTCGACGGCATGTTCTCCTGATACCAAGCCCAATTCTGTGCATTCTGAAAATTTTCGCCAGATTTTGGCCAATATATCAGGAGAACATGAAGTGGAAAGAGGTATACTAAATTTCAGCTTCAAAGGCATCGCCTTAAACTTGTAATTAAGAGGCGCAGGGCTTTCAAGAGGCGTTCGAAAATTCTGCGACTCTTCGTTAAACAGTCACTGTCTCGAAACATCTGCGCCACTTCGCGCTCATTGATTTGCCCTCCGGAGACGTTACTTTGTGCCATCTCTTTCGACGGCATGTTCTCCTGTTACAAAGCCCAATTCTGTGCATTCTGAAAATTTTCGCTAGATTTTGGCCAATATATCAGGAGAACATTAAGTGGAAAGATGTATACTAGATTTCAGCTTCAAAGGCATCGCTTAAAAGTATCAAATCAGAGGCGCAGGCCTTTCAAGAGGCGTTCGAAAATTGTGCGACTCTTCGTTAAACAGTCACTGTCTCGAAACATCTGCGCCACTTCTCGCTCATTGATTTGCCCTCCGGAGACGTTACTTTGTGCCATCTCTTTCGACGGAATGTTCTCCTGTTACAAAGCCCAATTCTGTGCTTCCTGAAAATTTTCGCCAGATTTTGGCCAATATATCAGGAGAACATGAAGTGGAAAGAGGTATACTAAATTTCAGCTTCAAAGGCATCGCCTTAAAGTTGCAAATCAGAGGCGCAGGCCTTTCAAGAAGCGTTCGAAAATTCTGCGTGTCTTTGTTAAACAGTCTCTGTCTCGAAACACCTGCGCCACTTCTCGCTCTTTGATTTGCTCTCCGGAGACGTTACTTTGTGCCATCTCTTTCAACGGCATGTTCTCCTGTTACAAAGCCCAATGTTGTGCATTCTGAAAATTTTCGCTAGATTTTGGCCAATATATCAGGAGAACATGAAGTGGAAAGAGGTATACAAATTTCAGCTTCAAAGGCATCGCCTTAAAGTTGCAAATAAGAGGCGCAGGCCTTTCAAGAGGCTTTCGAAAATTCTGCGTCTCTTCGTGAAACAGTCACTGTCTCGAAACACCTGCGCCACTTCTCGCTCTTTGATTTGCTCTCCGGAGACGTTACTTTGTGCCATCTCTTTCGACGGCATGTTCTCCTGTTACTAAGCCCAATTTTGTGCATTCTGAAAATGTTCGCCAGATTTTGGCCAATATATCAGGAGAACATGAAGTCAAAAGAGGTATACTAAATTTCAGCTTCAAAGGCATCGCCTTAAAGTTGCAAATAAGAGGCGCAGGCCTTTCAAGAGGCTTTCGAAAATTCTGCGTCTCTTCGTTAAACAGTCACTGTCTCGAAACACCTGCGCCACTTCTCGCTCTTTGATTTGCTCTCCGGAGACGTTACTTTGTGCCATCTCTTTCGACGGCATGTTCTCCTGTTACTAAGCCCAATTTTGTGCATTCTGAAAATGTTCGCCAGATTTTGGCCAATGTATCAGGAGAACATGAAGTCAAAAGAGGTATACTAAATTTCAGCTTCAAAGGCATCGCCTTAAAGTTGCAAATAAGAGGCGCAGGCCTTTCAAGAGGCTTTCGAAAATTCTGCGTCTCTTCGTGAAACAGTCAGTCTCGAAACATCTGCGCCACTTCTCGCTCATTGATTTGCCCTCCGGAGACGTTACATTGTGCCATCTCTTTCGACGGCATGTTCTCCTGTTACTAAGCCCAATTTTGTGCATTCTGAAAATGTTCGCCAGATTTTGGCCAATATATCAGGAGAACATGAAGTCAAAAGAGGTATACTAAATTTCAGCTTCAAAGGCATCGCCTTAAAGTTGCAAATAAGAGGCGCTGGCCTTTCAAGAGGCTTTCGAAAATTCTGCGTCTCTTCGTGAAACTGTCACTGTCTCGAAACACCTGCGCCACTTCTCGCTCTTTGATTTGCTCTCCGGAGACGTTACATTGTTCCATCTCTTTCGACGGCATGTTCTCCTGTTACAAAGCCCAATTTTGTGTATTCTCGAAATTTTCGCCAGATTTTCGCCAATAACTCAGGAGAAAATGAAGTGGAAAGAGGTATACTAAATTTCAGCTTCAAAGGCATCGCCTTGGAGTTGCAAATAAGAGGCGCAGGCCTTTCAAGAGGCTATCGAAAATTCTGCGTCTCTTCGTTAAACAGTCACTGTCTCGAAACACCTGCGCCACTTCTCGCTCTTTGATTTGCTCTCCGGAGACGTTACTTTGTGCCATCTCTTTCGACGGCATGTTCTCCTGTTACTAAGCCCAATTTTGTGCATTCTGAAAATGTTCGCCAGATTTTGGCCAATATATCAGGAGAACATGAAGTCAAAAGAGGTATACTAAATTTCAGCTTCAAAGGCATCGCCTTAAAGTTGCAAATAAGAGGCGCAGGCCTTTCAAGAGGCTTTCGAAAATTCTGCGTCTCTTCGTGAAACAGTCACTGTCTCGAAACATCTGCGCCACTTCTCGCTCATTGATTTGCCCTCCGGAGACGTTACGTTGTGCCATCTCTTTCGACGGCATGTTCTCCTGATACCAAGCCCAATTCTGTGCATTCTGAAAATTTTCGCCAGATTTTGGCCAATATATCAGGAGAACATGAAGTGGAAAGAGGTATACTAAATTTCAGCTTCAAAGGCATCGCCTTAAACTTGTAATTAAGAGGCGCAGGGCTTTCAAGAGGCGTTCGAAAATTCTGCGACTCTTCGTTAAACAGTCACTGTCTCGAAACATCTGCGCCACTTCGCGCTCATTGATTTGCCCTCCGGAGACGTTACTTTGTGCCATCTCTTTCGACGGCATGTTCTCCTGATACCAAGCCCAATTTTGTGCATTCTGAAAATGTTCGCCAGATTTTGGCCAATATATCAGGAGAACATGAAGTGGAAAGAGGTATACTAAATTTCAGCTTCAAAGGCATCGCCTTAAAGTTGCAAATCAGAGGCGCAGGCCTTTTCAAGAGGCTTTCGAAAATTCTGCGTCTCTTCGTGAAACAGTCACTATCTCGAAACACCTGCGCCACTTCTCGCTCTTTGATTTGCTCTCCGGAGACATTACTTTGTTCCATCTCTTTCGACGGCATGTTCTCCTGTTACAAAGCCCAATTTTGTGTATTCTCGAAATTTTCGCCAGATTTTGGCCAATAAATCAGGAGAGAATGAAGTGGAAAGAGGTATACTAAATTTCAGCTTCAAATGCATCGCCTTAAAGTTGCAAATCAGCGGCGCAGGCCTTTCAAGAAGCGTTCGAAAATTCTGCGTGTCTTCGTTAAACAGTCACTGTCTCGAAACGCCTGCGCCACTTCTCGCTCTTTGATTTGCTCTCCGGAGACATTACATTGTGCCATCTCTTTCGACGGCATGTTCTCCTGTTACTAAGCCAATTTGTGCATTCTCGAAATTTTCGCCAGATTTGGCCAATAAATCAGGAGAGAATGAAGTGGAAAGAGGTACACTAAATTTCAGCCTTCAAAGGCATCGCCTTAAAGTTGCAAATAAGAGGCGCAGGCCTTTCAAGAGGCTTTCGAAAATTCTGCGTCTCTTCGTGAAACAGTCACTGTCTCGAAACATCTGCGCCACTTCTCGCTCATTGATTTGCCCTCCGGAGACGTTACTTTGTGCCATCTCTTTCGACGGCATGTTCTCCTGATACCAAGCCCAATTCTGTGCATTCTGAAAATTTTCGCCAGATTTTGGCCAATATATCAGGAGAACATGAAGTGGAAAGAGGTATACTAAATTTCAGCTTCAAAGGCATCGCCTTAAACTTGTAATTAAGAGGCGCAGGGCTTTCAAGAGGCGTTCGAAAATTCTGCGACTCTTCGTTAAACAGTCACTGTCTCGAAACATCTGCGCCACTTCGCGCTCATTGATTTGCCCTCCGGAGACGTTACTTTGTGCCATCTCTTTCGACGGCATGTTCTCCTGTTACAAAGCCCAATTCTGTGCATTCTGAAAATTTTCGCTAGATTTTGGCCAATATATCAGGAGAACATTAAGTGGAAAGATGTATACTAGATTTCAGCTTCAAAGGCATCGCTTAAAAGTATCAAATCAGAGGCGCAGGCCTTTCAAGAGGCGTTCGAAAATTGTGCGACTCTTCGTTAAACAGTCACTGTCTCGAAACATCTGCGCCACTTCTCGCTCATTGATTTGCCCTCCGGAGACGTTACTTTGTGCCATCTCTTTCGACGGAATGTTCTCCTGTTACAAAGCCCAATTCTGTGCTTCCTGAAAATTTTCGCCAGATTTTGGCCAATATATCAGGAGAACATGAAGTGGAAAGAGGTATACTAAATTTCAGCTTCAAAGGCATCGCCTTAAAGTTGCAAATCAGAGGCGCAGGCCTTTCAAGAAGCGTTCGAAAATTCTGCGTGTCTTTGTTAAACAGTCTCTGTCTCGAAACACCTGCGCCACTTCTCGCTCTTTGATTTGCTCTCCGGAGACGTTACTTTGTGCCATCTCTTTCAACGGCATGTTCTCCTGTTACAAAGCCCAATGTTGTGCATTCTGAAAATTTTCGCTAGATTTTGGCCAATATATCAGGAGAACATGAAGTGGAAAGAGGTATACAAATTTCAGCTTCAAAGGCATCGCCTTAAAGTTGCAAATAAGAGGCGCAGGCCTTTCAAGAGGCTTTCGAAAATTCTGCGTCTCTTCGTGAAACAGTCACTGTCTCGAAACACCTGCGCCACTTCTCGCTCT